>NC_041407.2:55085798-55385798 GCF_900747795.2 Erpetoichthys calabaricus
CCTAACTTTTGTAAGTAAGCTGTAAGGAATGAGCCTGCCAAATTTCAGCCTTCTACCTACACGGGAAGTTGGAGAATTAGTGATGAGTGAGTCAGTCAGTCAGTCAGTGAGTCAGTGAGGGCTTTGCCTTTTATTAGTATAGATACAGTGCACATTTGAAGAAAAGCTCGCTATAGAGTTATCATATCCTAGCAAGGCATTATGGAAACAATTTGAATTAGAATTACAGTTAGGTCCGTAAATATTTGGACCCCCCTGCCCCTGAGATGAAGGGATTGTGTTAAAAAAATGCTTTAGTTGCCTCACATTTTTATGCAATCGTTTTGTTCATCCCACTGAATTAAAGCTGAAAGTCTGCACTTCAACTGCATCTGAGTTGTTTCATTTACAATTCATTGCCGTAATGTACAGAACCAAAATTAGAAAAAAGTTGTCTCTGTCCAAATATTTATGAACCTAACTGTACATAGTCAGGAGAGACAATTACCTTACAGATGTTTTCAGAGAGGACCCGGGCACCGAATCTATTAGGATGCAGACCATCTCGCCTGAAGAAACACGGCCTCTCCCAGAAGAGCTCCCAATTGTCCACAAACCCGATGCTTTATCCCTCTCAGAAGCCTTTCAACCAGTTGTTTAATACGAGCAGACAACTGTAGCATTCATCCGATCTTCTAGCCAGAGCTAAGGCACCTGCAATGAAGATTCTCACAGCCAGGGTCCTCTCCTTCGTGCCATTAATAAGTGCTGCGAAATCCACTTTGAGAACCTCCAACTGTCAGTATTGCATGTCGTTTACTCTGGCATGTACACAAGCACCAGGAAAACAAGAAACAAAAGTTTTCTGTTTAGGGCAACAAATATTGAGGTTTTGCACAATAGAATCTCCAATAATAAATACATCAGCCAGGGCTGCCGGCACATTGGGGGAGTGGAGAGGGTAGAAACAGTTCTGGATGGAGATGCTTGCCTGAGCTGATGGAGATGATTCAGCCTTAGGCCCCCGCCTGCAAAGCTGAAACAGGCCGATTCCCTCATGTCATCTTTGTCTTACCAAAGAATGACAAGGGTAAAACTCACTTGGCCCTGAAAGTGAGCAGTACAGCATGGAGTCAAAGTGGCTGAATCCGGAAGAGCTGCAACGATTTCAGCTGCTGAGGAGGATTCTTTCAGCAGGCGAGCCTTCAGTTCCCTCAGGTGCGTCCATCGGGTCAGGAGTTGCTGAATCTGGTTTTCAAGTTCTTTGACAACATGCTGCATCTCACCGTTGGCCATTGTTCACTTCCAATTCCACTTCCTGTCCTAGGAAAGAAAGACAGAGAGAGAGAGAGAGAGAGAGTCAGCTGAGTTTCATTTTGCAAAGAAATGCAGTTTAAGAAAATTGGTGCAGCTAAAGCAGGTGAAGTTTGTGTGTGTGTGTGTATGTGTGTGCATGTGTGTGTATTCACCTTACATTGGACTGGCAACCTATCCCAGTGTTGTTTCTGCCTAACACCCAATGATTGTCCGGATAGGCTCCAGTTGCCCTGCAACCCTGTGCTGGTTAAGCGTGTTAGAAAGATGGATGAATTCAATGTCCTATTATACACTTTATTGTTTTTAATGCCTGTTTTGTTTATTGATTAGAAGCTGATCATTTTCATTGTTTTACATTTTTTTCCAAAAATGTATTAGTTTTTAATTTTATTTTCTCTGATGTTTAGAGGATACACTGTTTTGCAAATCCTGTACACAAATATTTATTGTATGTAAATTAACTGTATCATCTCATGCCTAATAATGATATACTAGGGTTGGCCGAATAGGCAGCAAAAATGTACCTTCCATCAGGTGGCATTATTTAATGTGGCAGCTCTGCTGTTGAGTGTAATGCTACATGTTGGATTTTTACGATTTTTATCACACTATACTCACATCCCCCAGCATTTCAGATGACCCCTTACTATTTTGATCTGGAGATGGAACTAATCTGTCTTTACACGTATTATATGTTTTGGAATTGTCAGTCAGTCATTCTCCAACCCGCTATATCCTAACAAAGGATCACAGGGGTCTGTTGGAGCCAATCCCAGACAACACAGGGTGCAAGGCAGGAACAAATCCCAGGCAGGGCACCAGCCCACCGTAGGGCACACATACACACCCACACACCAAGCACACACTGGGGACAATTTAGAATCGCCAATGCACCTAACCTGCATGTCTTTGGACTGTGGGAGGAAACCCATGCAGACACAGGGAGAACGAAGCCAGGTCTCCTTACTGCGATGCAGCAGCATTACCACTGTGCCACCGTGCTGCCCTGTTTTGGAACTGTTACATTATTAATCAAAACAGGTTTTATTTTAATTGGTCAAAACCAATATAAAACTTGAAACAGACATTGTGTATGGAAACATTTTTTAGCAGAATTTTCCTCCTTCCTTCCACTTCACAGCATGGTCTACACGGCACATGTGAATGCTCATTTGCATACAGACATGCATCAAGCAAGCTGTGAAATGGCTGTTACTTTTTCTCTTGGGGTTTCTGTTAGCTCTCTGCAGCACATTAGCATAGTGTATTTGGGACAGTATTATTATGGTCAAAGTGTAATTTTAAGACAAATGTACCTGAATGTAGTCGAAAACGCTGTGGGTAATAAACCGAGATTGAGATGGATGAGTGATGGCATGCAGAGCTTCTTCTTCTTTTGGCTGTTACCGTTAGGGGTTGCCACAGTGGATCATCTTGTTCCAAATTTTCCTGTCCTCTACATCTTGCTTTGTCACAACCATCACCTGCATGTCTTCTCTTACCACATCCATAAACCTTCTCTTAGGCCTTCCTGTTTTCCTCTTGCCTTGCAGCTCTATCCTTAATATCCTTTTCCCAATATACCCAGCATCTCTCCACTACACATGTCCAAACCAACGCAATCTCGCCTCTTAAGCGTTGTCTCCAAGCTGTCCAACTTGAGCTGACCCTAGATAGAAAGATAGATAGATAGATAGATAGATAGATAGATAGATAGATAGATAGATAGATAGATAGATAGATAGATAGATAGATAGATGATAGATGTACTCATTTCTAATCCTGTCCATCCTTGTCACACACAATGCAAATCTTAACATCTTTAACTCTGCCACCTCCAGCACTGTGTCCTGTTTTTTGGTCAGTGTCACCATCTCCAACCCGTATAACAAAGCTGGTCTCATTACCATCCTGTAGACCTTCCCCTTCACTCTTGCTGATAACCGTCTTTCACAAGTTACTCTTGACACTCTCCTCCACCCATTCCACCCTGCCTGCACTCTCTTTTTCATGTCTCTTCCTCACTCCCTGTTACTCTGTTGATCCCAAGTATTTAAACTCATCCACCTTCACCAACTCTACTCCCTGCATCCTCACCATTCCTCTCATTCACACACATGTATTCTGTCTTGTTCTTACTGACCTTCATTCCTCTCCTCTCTGGAGCATATCTCCACCTCTCCAGGGTCTCCTCAACCTGCTCCCTACTCTCACTACAGATCACGTTGTCATCAGGAAACATCATAGTACAAGGGGACTCCTGTCTAATCTCATCTGTTAACCTGTCCATCACCATTGCAAATAAGAAAGGGCTCAGAGATGATCCCTGATGTAATCCCACCACCAGATTACCGTCACTCCTGCTGCAGACCTCACCACAGTCACACTTCCCTCATACATATCCTGTACAACTCTTACATACTTCTCAGCCACTCCCAACTTCCTTATACAATACCACAACTCCTCTCAAGGCAACCCGTCATATGCTTTCTCCAGGTCCACAAAGACACAATGCAACTCCTTCTGGCCTTCTCTTTACTTCTCCATCATCACACTCAAAAGCAAACATTGTATCTGTGGTGCTGTTTCTTGTCATGAAACCATACTGCTGCTCACTAATCATCACCTCCCTTCTTAACCTAGCTTCCACTACTCTTTCCCATAACTTCATGCTGTGGCTCATCAATTTTATCCCCCTGTAGTTACTGTAGCTCTGCTCATTCCCCGTATTCTTAAAAATCGGCACCAATGCACTTCTTCTCCACTCCTCAGGCATCCTCTCACTTTTTAAGATTCCATTAAACAATCTGGTTAAAAACTCTACTGCCATCTCTCCTAAACACCTCGCTGCTTCCATAGGTATGTCATCTGGACCAATCTTTCCATTCTTCATCCTCTTCATAGCTGTCCTTACTTCCTTCTTGCTAATCCGTTGCAATTGACTAATTCAAACGGTCGTAAGGTTCATTAGTCATAAGTCGACAACTACCTTTGTTTTGCCATATTATTATATTATGGCTTCTTATGCTACCTGGTCTACATATCACCTTATTTTGCTCAATTGTAACAATCCTAATACATCCTGAGGAACACAATAGGAAAATGATGTCTAAATTCACTTAAAATTAGGAAAAACAAAGTTTTCAGTTCAATAAACAGTTAGCAGCTTTTGTATATTAGGCTCTTTGTATATAAAAGGAAAAAGTATGAAGAGCTATTAGGAAACATACATGTTTAGAATGTAGTATCAATTGTATATTTGGTTAAACTATGTCTCATTATTTATAAAATGATTATGAAATCAATACATTAAAAAAGAGAAACATAAAGATTTTTCCAGATAGTGGATAAGAAAGCATGGTAATATTACTTAAAGAATTAAGAGACAAAAGGAAGAGAATATTTGGATGCTAAAATAAAAATTAGTAGCCCTTTATAAGTAACAAAGTGAACAAATAAAATTTGATGTGTGACTCGAATAGAGGAAAATAAAGTTCATGCTTCTTTAAAAAAAAAAAGAAATCAGAAATAAGAAAAAAAAGAACTAATGAATGAGAACAGACAAATTAACAATAACTAGCTACTATTAAAAGAGTAGAATAATTATTTACAAAATTACAGTGGATTCTGAAAGTATTGAGACCAGTTTCACGTTATTACAGTATGTTGTAGACTTAGCTTTAAATGCATACATTTGCTATTTTGCCCATCAACCTATCTCAATAACACATAATGACAAAGTGAAAACAAGAACGTGTTTTTCAGAAATGTTTACATACTTACTGAAAATGAAAAAGTGAAATCTCTATTTCATGCAAGTATTCAGATTTTTAATTTAATGCTTTGTATAAGCTCCTTTGCTAGTAATTACAGCTTTAAGTCTTCTTGGGTAAGTCTCTACAAGCTTTGCACATCTGTATTTAGACCGTTTATCCCTTTCTCCCTGGTAGATCCTGTCAATCCCCAGTAGATTTGAAGGGAATAGTCTTTAGACTGCCATCTTCAGTTCTCTCCACACATGTTTTTTTGGGTCAAAGTCTGGGCTTTGGCTGGGCCACTCAAGGACAGTCAGAGATTTGAAGATCATGAAGTTTTGACTGTATGCTGTTGATCATTATTGTGTTTAAAGGTGATCTGAGGTTGCATGCACTTTGGAGGAGGTTATCTTCAAAGACCTCTGTTTGGCTGCAATCATCGTTCCCTCAGTTCTGACTAGTCTCCTGTTCTTGTCATTGAGACATACCCTGATAGCATGACGCTGCCACCACCATGCTTCACTGCAGGGATGGTATTAGACTGGTGATTAGCAGCATCTAGTCTTGCCCAAAGAGTTCTGTTTTACCTCTTAATCTTTTTCCTCATGCTCTTAGAGTCCTTTAAAAGTTGTTTGGAAATTTCAAGTGGGATGTCAAATGCCATTTACTCAAGAGTGGCCTCCATCTAGCCACACTACTATAAACGACAGGTTTTCCCTTCTCAGCAGAGAACATTTGAAGCTCTGTTTGAATGACCATCAGTTTCTTTGTCCCATCTCTGACCAAGGTCTTTCTTGCCTGGTTACTCAATTTTACCAGATAGCCAATGGTTCAAAATTTCTTCCATTTCACTATTATTGAGGCCACCATGTTCATGGGAACACTCAAAGTTTTAGAAATGGGTTTGTACTCTTTCCCAGAGCTATGCTTCACAATAATTTTATCACAGAGATCTATAGAGAGTTCCCTGAAGATCATGGCTAAGTTTTTGCCCTGACACACAGCACAAATTATGGAACTTCATATACACAGGTGTGTGTCTTTCTTAAATATGTTCAACCAATTTAGTTTGTCGTTGGTGGATTCCAATTAAGTTCAGGGATAATAAAACAAACAGAATATACCTTAGCACAATCTGGAATGCCATGCTAAAGGGTTTGAATATTTACATAAATGAGAGATTTTTTTGATTAAAAAAAAAAACAAACCTTCCTGAAAATATGTTGTCATTATGCCATTATGGGTTATTAAGTGTAGATTGATGAGCAAAAAAGGAAAATATATTCATTTAAATCTACAAAATAATAAAGTATGAAGAAAGTGAAGGTGTCTGAATACTTTCTGAATCCACTGTAAATTATAGCATAATAATAAGGGAGGAGTTGATATAAGCGATTATAGGAGAATTTGACAAAACATTGAAAGCCCATTGCAGCACTTCTTGTGTGATTTTGGGCTATACAAAAATAAATTGTATTGTTTTGACACAGGAAGACTGAGTTTGATTGACAAGAGAAGTAACAAGTGATACCTGGAAGAGGGGTAATTAAAATACAACCAAAGAGGGTCGGATGGCCTTATTTTAATGCAAACAAAGATACCCCAGAGAACTATCCATTGAAAGTTAAAGTGAATTAGTTCAGTTAATAACATTTATGTTCATCAAAGCCAGAGAGAAGTTTTTACCTAAAACAATACACTAGGTGTCAGTTTCTATTTTTCCTAAGAAAAGTTAAAACATTTTTTAATGCATATTTTAAAACACTAATTTTCTTACTCAATTTTGATATTAACATTCTGGACAAATTCCTCACATATCAAATATAGAATGTTATGCATTCTATTATTTCACAAAATTACAGTTCCTTTGTTGAAGGCACACAATTAGTATCAAATCTTCAGTATATATTCAACATAGTATACAGTACTGTATATCCCAGCAGCACCAGAGCTTCCTGAGGTCTTGCTATCCTTGAATTCATAATAAGTCTTTAGTAGAGCTGAACAGAGTTTCGCATTACACAAATTTGGATATGGATAAGACATGCATGCATAGATTACTGCAGATACCGTAATCACCATTAGGTAATGTAAATAATATATACTAGAAACATGCCGACCTATGGTCCTAAAGTAATAAGGCAATAAAAGACATTGAAACACACAGCTCTACAGTGATCATGCTGATGTTGCTGCTATCTAAATGTATTTAAATTTCCATAATGTATCAAGTCATAAGCTTTCCATTAAGCACATGATCACGGTTCTAACCCCAGCAGTTAGCAAGTCATTTCTTAACAGACAGACGGACTTAGCATTTTATAAATGCTAACACCATCAAATTCTTTTGTGACTTTTTGTGACAATGCGGGTTCTACTCCATGCTGCCATTCAGCTTCTGGGAGCTCTTGAACCCAACACCGTCGGTAATGTCACCGATGAGCTGGACAGTGAGGCACAACAAGAAGCAAGGGGATCGTGCAAAAAGTGCAAAGTGCTTTTATTAAAATCAACAAACAAAAACACAGTTCAAATAAATTGTGCAGTGCTTCAAAAATAAGTCATTAAATAAATAATCCAATAAAAACGAGAGAACTAGTGGAGGTTAAAAACACAATGAAGAAATCCTTTTTAAAAACGAGGTTAAAATAATGACTGGAAGCAGTCTTTTAAAACACAAAGCCCAGTGCATCCTTCTTTAACCCGGCAACTCCCCTGCTTCTCCCTTCCGGGCCCTGCAACAGGGGAGTCGCTCTACCAGCATATGCAGCTCCTTCAATACTGGTCCGGTAGTCTTCCGATGCCCGGATATGTCGGGCTCCAGCCGGACCGAGACTTGGGTTCCTTCCGCAGCGGCCAGGGTGCTCATGCTGGGGCTCAACACGCCCAAAGCATTCACGACTCTGCTCCTTTCAGCGGCCAGTCATCTCAGGGGCTCTCCTACCAGCTGCCTGCCATTGCATCGCACGCTCACACCGGTTCTCCACTTCTCCAGCCTTCTTCTCCCTTAACCTCCCATTCCCTCTCTTTCCTCTTCTCTCCTCTGTTCCCCTCCTAGCCGCCTCGCGCTTTTGTTTATTATGGGGACGTAGATCAGATGTGGCAATTAGCAGCTCCTGGCACCAATTACGGATGCCGACGACTCCTCACCTGTACACTTAAGTGAAGACCGTCCGCCTTACGCATCACCCGGGAACCGCTCCGGCCACACATACCACACCCCCTCTTTAAGCTGCGAGTACGGCGATTATTTATTTAAATGTGGCCTTTTTGACGTGAGCTGTGGACCTGCTACACCACACTTTTGAAACCTTTTATATGCAGAGAATTGTAATCCTAATCTGTATGGTGAAAAGGCAAGGATTCTTTAGGTTTCAATTTATAAGAGTGGTCAGGAAATAGCCAAGATCAAGCACCAAGGGACAATAGATTAGCAACCAAAATCAAAAGATTGCAATAAGATATTGGTGGTGAAGCAAAAAAAGAAACACAAACTAAAATCAAACTGAGCAAAAGGCCTCAAAAAGAAGCTGGGACAGAAACCGACTTACTACCTTATTCAAGTTGTTTATATTTCAACCAAAATTGGATGCTGAAGTACTTGATTATTAAGATGGTCGCTATGATATCACACACACACAACCACCAACCACCTCCAAATACACACATAGCTTCAGCTGCTAGGAGGATTAAGATTGGTAGTGTTTGGTGTTGGCAAAGAAAACATTGTCCCTATAGGAAAGGTATGCAAATGTAATGTCTATTCTTGTCACTCTAAAGTTCTGTGGTTTATTGCTATTATATATACCTAGTAGGGAATCCATTCCTGGACGGGAATCCCGCCTATCATTCCCGGGAATCCCGGGCTCCCGGGGATGACACAGTGCACAGGCATCTCACATGTGAACGGTTTTAGAATGACTGACACTTATTTTTAATAAAACTAATCCAATATGTTGACACAAATAAAAGACTAACCTTATCTACAAGCAGTTCTGCTGTCATATAAGTACATGTATCTTTGGTTGCAGTAATAAGAGCGTAGAAAGCACAATGTGTCCAGCGTGCGAGAGCGCACCTTTGTGCAGAGTACATCAGCCGCTGAGAAAGCACGCTCTGCCTCCACTGAAGTAGGCGGCACAATCATCAGATACTGATACACTTGTTCTAAACAACGCCCGCGCTTGCCGTTGCTCTAAAACACCACCATTTCAGCTTTTTACTGATGCATCCAGTTGCTTGTCATCGTTCTGTGATGGCAAGTTTCTTGGCACAGATAATGTGGATGCAACAGACTGACGCATTGCAATTTCAAGTTGCTGTTCAAAGCTGTTGTCTGATGAAGTGCAAGCTGCAGCAATGGCGCCACCTTAATTATTTTCAACTATAACTCTATTATTTCTTTATCAATTTTTACACTTTTACACGCTATATATGCAAACTTGGCCATTCCCATTTTCCTGGCAATTACAGCAGTTTCATTCCCAGGAATGCGGAGATGAAAAATGTTTGGGAATCCCAGGCTCCCGTTTATGGATTCCCTAATACCTAGGAATCACAACTATATAACAAGATTTTCAAATGTAGCTGTAATAATTTGATAGTATTCAATAAGAAGGTATCTTTATCTCATACAGGCTGGGAGAATTCACATTATTAAAATGCATATCTCCCTCACATACTGTATGTATATCTGTTTTAGTGAATTCTAAAATATATTCATAAATCCAACTATCCATTTTCCAAATACACTTATCCTGTGCTTCTGAAATCTAAAGCATGGTGATTCCCAGTTTTCAACTCTACTACCAGGTAAGCGAATATACATAACATAAGACTATGGGAGCAGTCAGAAAGAATTGAACTTATACTGGCTTGATAAGCCATTGAAAGGAAATCCTGCACTAATGTCTCCCTGTATGTGTTCTTCTGTATATTAAATATACAGAAGAACACATACAGGGAGACATTAGTGCAGGATTTCCTTTCAATGGCATTAGTTTCAACCTAGAATACATAAATTATTGTAACTTGTACCCTTGCAAGATAATCATATGTTTTCACTGTTTCATAACTATACAATGTTTAGCATATAGAATATTTTTGGAATTGCATTGTGTCTCAAATACAACTTTTCATCCAAACATTTCTTTTCCTATGTTCATATTAGAGAGTGCAACACAGTCTAAATCAGCTCACACACCTCTCTCTCAGGGGTATCTGATATGTTCTATATATGGAATATTTCATCCATAGAGTAGTGAATACAAAGGAGACCAAAGATCAGAACCGGGGGCGAATACTTTGAATCACTGCTGCATATTTTGATTTACAGTCACCATGGGTCAGAAGTTCAGCACTGTGACTCAGATTGGATAATGAAGCAGTGTAACTCAAGAACAAATTATTTCACATTTGACTTTATACCATATATTAGAGTACATTAAAAAGAAATGGCAAATTTGAGTTTGGTCTGTAATTATCAAGAATATTAAAGGCCAGAACTGTTTTTCCATCCATTCATTATCCAACCCACTATATCCAGCTACAGGGTCACGGGGGTCTGCTGGAGTCAATCCCAGCCAACACAGGGCGCAAGGCAGGAAACAAACCCCGGGCAGGGTGCCAGCAAACTCCACGCAGGGAGGACCCGGGAAGCAAACCCGGGTCTCCCAACTGCGAGGCAGCAATGCTACCCACTGCGCCACCGTGCCGCCCGCAGAACTGTTTTTTGTTAGGTTTAATGGAGTCAGTTCTAAGGGAAACATTTATAAACTTAGCAAGTATAAAGATTAGAAGTATGTTTGCCAAAGATATATCAAATGAATCTAATGTTCAAGATTTGCACTCCATTTTTTTCAAAATGATAAATATACTGTAGTTAGAATCTGTCAGAGTAAACTGAATAAAACAGAACTTTTCAGGCTTCAAGAATGACAGGATACAAATACTGTAGTGGTACAATGGAGAGTATGGCATTATCAATAGATCGTAATGTTATCCTGAAATTTGTTCTCCAGAGAATTTAGTTCTAACATAAATCAACGCCACTTTATAATAATTTTGTGTTTCAGTGAAGGGTCTGAATAATCTTGCAAGATGCTGTATATTTACGTACCCGTTCATATTCTGTCTGTTACCAAGTTGAAGGAAGCAAGTGCCTTTCCTGATTACACTGACCACAAGGCAGAAGCCAGCAGAAGCCATACACAGATTTGCATATGGTACTTGGAATAATCCTAATTTGACAGAGAGAGAATGTGTAAATCACAAAGTGAGAGTGAATGGCTGAGGTATAATACCTAAAAAACTGAATCTATGAAGCAGCAGCTCGAACTTCTACACCCAATCAAGTTATGTTCAAAGAGTCATAATGATATTAAATTTGATAGCTGGGACTACTAAGTACAATGTTTCATTTAATGATAAACGCTGACTTGAGTATAAACTAATGGGTACTGTAGCTGCGTTTTCCAAAGTTACCAAAGCTGGATTCAACAAAAGCCTGACGCATAGAAATGATTCCACAGACAAAATATCTTCGTTTTTAAAAGTTTAGTTAAAATTCAAAGTAAAACAGTTCACACAAAAAAGAAAATTAAAATAGCAAAAAAAGGAAAATTCTTGTTAAGAAAAGTTCTGTTCAAAGCTTAAATCTTGTTACATCTCAAATCGTTACTATTTGCTTAACATTTCTGAACCATTTCAAAACAGTCAGAAAACTGTATGCTTATCCCATCTCTGAGTAGAAAATGGGTCTTTTAAGTCCCTATGTACTGGGACCTGTTCTAAACATCAACTGAATCTATTATCACACTGTTTCTCAGTAAGAAGTAAGAAGGTTCTATTCCTTACTAACTTATAGGGGGAAAAGACTATACCATTGTCTATGACTATGGAAGAAATTATATTCTATTCGAATTAAGCAAACATTAGTATGAGTTTAACTCAAAACTTTAACTTTCTAAAATTGTCTCTTACAGGTACACAGAATATAACTTTCAGATGAACTGCGAAGTCCCCCAAAGTGTTAGGTGCTAGCGGAAAATTAGTCAAGCAACCTTATTTTACCTTTAGTGGTCTCTCTGATTTACTTGTAAGCTAATTTCATAAGTTTAAATTGTTGAAAAAGTCTATATTATAACTTAAAACGAATTTATGTCCCAATAAAAATCACTATTGCAGAATAAAGTCAGATATAATATTCCATATATGAATTGATTTTATTCTGCATTGCTCAGCATTCTGCCAATAATTTGATCACAGTTCTCTAACTTGAAGATATACTGTAGGCTAGGGTTAACAAACTACTCAATTTTTGGTATTTATTTAAGAAATACTGTTTTACCAGTTTTATCTTTCTTGTTAATGAATGCAAAAAAAACCGGATATCGTAACAAAAAGCTATTCTTTTTGCTTTTGTAAGTATGGTGAATCATCATTAGCATCAGGGTTTTGAACAAAATGTAAATATTTTCTTTAAGAATGGTGTCTGTCATGTTTTTCAAGAAGAGGCCATTATAAGTGTCCTTTTCTTTTCTATGCTTCATAAAAACACAATTGGAAGGTGCTGAGAGAAACATGCTAATTTTAGTACTTGTAGTCTTGTGAAAGATTTATTTATACTTATTTTTGCATGTCAGGTATTCATATTATAAAGCCTTGATACCACACAAAATAGCTGAGCAAAAAATGATATATGAGGATATTATGCAAACGGCAAGACTGTGGATACAAACTGTCACTATGTGTTACTTAACTGTAGTGGCCATCTTCATTGTCTTCACCACTGTGAGGGATCCTACTGTGATCAAGCTGTTCCAGTTCAGTGAAGCTTCATTCTTCATCTAAACAGCTCCATATGAATGACTTCGGGGAACATTTGTTCATGGCAGCAGCTTTCTCACTTTCACAAACATCTGGCTTTCAGCAAGGACGGAAGCGACAAATGGAAAAGAGATCACTAAATCCCCCAGCCACAGAACTTGCTTTTCTGTTTTCCTATAATAAAATGTGGTGCTTTGGTCTATTCGCATTAAACAAATAAGAAAAGAAATAGGAGTGTAAGATTTTTTTAGAGATAACATTCTTGGAGGCAGATGAGTCACAAGAAATCTGTAATCTATTCAGTTCTTCTGAGATGCATCACAAGAGCCAATGAGCACATTTGTGCATGTAATTTGTTGCTCAGACATATAAAATTGTTGACCTTAGTTGGAAAAGCAACAAAAGAACCTAATATACAGAATACATTAAGTCTAAAACCAATAGGAAACCATCATGGTTAACAAAAACAGCTTCTTTAAGAAAAACATATGGAGGTCAGAAGGATGAAATTTGATGAAAAGTGTAGATAAAGCAAACTCTATAATAGTTTTAACACAGAAGGCAGATGTGTGGAACAGTCTTCTCTTCCTGAGGAGGTCATATAGGTGACATTGTGACAAATAGAGAAGTCTGCAAGGTCAAAAATAATTTCCAGCAGGAGTTTCAAAAGCATAGAGAGTATATCTATACTAATAAAAGGCAAAGCCCTCACTCACTCACTCACTCATCACTAATTCTCCAACTTCCCGTGTAGGTGGAAGGCTGAAATTTGGCAGGCTCATTCCTTTCAGCTTACTTACAAAAGTTAGGCAGGTTTCATTTCAAAATTCAAAGCGTAACGGTCATAACTGGAACCTCTTTTTTGTCCATATACAGTAATGGACTGCAGCTCTCTGGCCGTGGGAGGCGGGGTTGCGGGGGTTGTGTATCGCGTCATCACGCCTCCCACATAATCATGTGAACTGACTGTGAAGGAGAAAGGACGGCCTTATATGGCGTTCGTTTATAAAACAGCGGACAGGCTGTGTAAAGGCAGCTTCACAAAAAAACAGATCCTTAACAAATTGTTATTGGTATATTTTCCCTCAATTTAAAAAGGTTTTCTTTTCTTCTTAATTAAAATTTAAAAGGAATACTTCACCGCTGTGAAGCCCCTCTAGCGCTGACGTCCGAGGTTCGATTCCCGTAAGGGAGTGCAGTGAGTGTGTACGCCTGATGAGCCAAGAATTAGGGCGAAACACATGTCGCGTACTCTTTGCATTATTTGACAGTAAACTATTTTCAACCATTCTATGATCTGCTTCTCACAACTGAAGGCACCGTGGCTGATGTTAGCTGACTTGCTGGCCAACCATAAGCGTTACCTGGTAGGTAACCACCCATACAATCAGATTGTGATTTAGACTACAAATGCCGTGAATGTAATTACCCCCGATCTACATGCTAGAGAAAACCTCAATGAAGAAGTGTGTAAGCATACATATTAACACATGTGCAATTAAATGTGTGCATTTACGAGGTGATTTCTCAGGCTTAAAAGCTCGCCTTTTATTAAAAAGGTAAATGCAAACTGTTTTCATTCTGAAGGGCACAAACCACGTTGGATTTCAGCCGTTAAACGCGCAAAATTGTCGGTACACCAGATAAATAAGCGCAGCATATTATCAGCTGTATTGTATGCTTACAATACATACAGAAATTTGTTAATCGTTAACTAATAGTATGGGATGGTGTTTTTCGACTCTACAGATCTCTACAGATGCCAATGGAGACCAGAACTGCTTTGGAAAAATATGAACACCTTGGGGCCGATCTGGAAGAAGGTAGTGCAGCAACTTGATTTAAACGATTCCAAGTCTTGGAGCGTTTGCGTAGCTTATTGTCAATATCTTTACACCTGTTTTTAAGACTTATTGACTGAAACGGGCTTTCACGAAAAAAGTTAGGGCTTTGCTACAAGATACACCCTCCACAAGTTAAGCAAGTAAAAATAAAAGTGTATATTTCTGTTTTATTTAAACCTTTTAAGTTTGTATGCATAGCCCCATTTGGCTGTTTTAGTTTTTTTTTTCTTTCTTCAGTAATATTTAATCTCCTTAAAGAAAAAGAACATATGCATTTTACTTTTTTTGTATCTCTTTAGTAATATTTTAGTGTAAAAGGATAACCAGTATTTAAACCTTTTATGTTACTTTATAAAGTTATTTTACACAATGTTGAAAAATTAATAAGAAAGCTACATATTTTGGCAGCTGCTGCTTTAATTTTCAATGAAATGAAAAAAGCTCTCCAAGAGAAAACCTCAATGAAGAAGAAACAGTTTGCACTATCTAAAAAGGAGAAACCCTCATTTATAAAGGTTTGCTGCAGATGACTTAACTGAAAATAAATGAATAGTTCCTATGTGTATAATACATATTTATCTATTTGACTTATGCCTTTATTCCAGCAACTTGCAACATCTGAGGTACAATTTGTTACATTACTTTTGTTTTTTGCAGCACAGGCAGGTGAAGTGACTTCCTCAGGGTCACACAGTGGTGTCAGTACCAGGATTTGAACTGACAAGCTCCGGGTTTGCTGAAATATTACTGAAGAAAGAAAAAATGGGGCTATGCATACAAATGTCCATCCATCCATTATCCAACCCGCTATATCCTAAATACAGGAGCCAATCCCTGCCAACACAGGGCACAAGGCAGGAAACAAACCCCGGGCAAGATGCCAGCCTACCGCAGGGCGCACACACCCACACACACCCACACACCATGGACAATTTAGAATCGCCAATGCACCTAACCTGCATGTCTTTGGACTGTGGGAGGAAACCGGAGTACCCGGAAGAAACCCAGACAGACACGGGGAGAACATTCAAACTCCACGCAGGGAAGCGAACCCGGGTCTCCTAACTGGCACCTTTCACTGCGCCACCATACCACCCGCATACAAACTTAAAAGGTTTAAATAAAACAGAAATATATACCTTTATTTTTACTTCCTTAACTTGTGGAGCATGTATCCTGTAGCAAAGTCCTAACTTTTTTCATGAAAGCCCCTTTCAGTCAATAAGCCTTCAAAACAGGTGTAAAGCTAAACTTGCAGCACCACTATTCAATTACACTTGCCTAACGCCTCTCCTAAGGGGAGATACTGTGGGATCTGGGTCTACGTCAAAGCACCAATCACAGGCCCGATTAGAAAGCGGGAAGCTGTGATTTGTCGTCTTCCTCCCATGTAACAATCACAGCCCGTGTTACAACGCACTATGTATGTATTTCTATATGTATATATGTATATGTGTGTGTGTATGTATGTGTGTGTATGTATGTGTATATATATGTTGATACGTGTATATATATATGTATATGTATGTGGATGTGTATATGTATATATATATATGTATATATGTATATATACTGTATGTATATGTAGATATGTGTATATGTAGATATGTATATATGTATATGTATATATATGTTTACATAACCTCTTTAACACACTACTTCTCCGCTGAGAAGCGCAGGTATTTTGCTAGTTTATACTAATAAAAGGCAAAGCCCTCACTGACTCACTCATCACTAATTCTCCAAATTCCCGTGTAGGTAGAAGGCTGAAATTTGTCAGGCTCATTCCTTACAGTTTACTTACAAAAGTTAAGCAGGTTTCATTTCGAAATTCTACATGTAACGGTCATAACGGTTGACAATGTCCGCCATGTTAAACTTTCTTATTTATGGCCCCAACTTCACAAAATTTGGTAGGCGACTTCCCAGCGCTTACCGAAACCGATGTACGTACTTATTTCGGCAGTATGACACCACTGTCGGCCGCCATATTGAACTTTCCAAAGGTCTTTGTTACATATGGGCCCATCTTCAAGAAATTTGGTACGCGGGTTCCCAACGCTAACTGAATCCTACTTACGTACATATATACTGTACATCCATAGCCTGCCGCTTGGTTGCTGTGTGAGGCAGCGTTGGGTCCCCCATCCCCATGCCTCACACGTAGTTGGCTGCCTGCCTATATAAGGCCATCCGTCGCTCTGGTCTCTTCATTCCCTTCCTTGGTTCGCCACGGTATTCACATCTCCCTACTGATAACTGCAGCCTTTTTATTTAATCCATGGCTTCTCTGCTGTTTTATTGTTCGTTTATTACAATTATAGTTATTGTGTAGGTATTTTAGACTTAGTTTATATTGTTCAGGTACCCATTTCCTTTATCGTTCCAACCGTACCCCCATTAACATGTCTGTCGAGGTGATCACCATCGATCAAAGAACTGTTACTTACCGAGTGGTTTTCATGCCCGGAGACGGCGACTGCCTTTTCCATTCTCTGTGTTACATATTGCACAGCCATATCAGGCTTACTCTTGATATCCGGAAGAACATTGTGTCTTATGAATTGAATGACTGGGACAGGTTCAAGGTGTGGACTGATGACGGTACAGGAGATAATTATACTACACAGGAGCACTATAAGAGTGAAATGCTTAACCCTTCACCTATGGTTCTGCATGTGAGTTGATGGCTGCCGCTGAATTGTTCAGTTGTCGCTTTCAAGTGTACCGAAATGGCCAAATATTTTACACCTTTGGACAACCGCCAATGCCTCTTAAACATCTCAGATTCACAGGTGACGATTTGAGTAGTGGACACTTTGATGTTTATGAATGTTTAAACTCTGAAAATCTGGATGCGAAGTTATCGATGAAAGCGGTTGTATGCTTACAATGCTTGACAGATGCCGAATGTCACTTCAACACAAGTCCTGCAAATACTAACGTAATTGAAACAAACCATAAAACTCAAACCGATTATGACAGCAGCAATCCAAGCTGTGAGAAAACAGTAAAAAGGAGGCGTGTCAGATGTCGTGGTACATTTTCTGATGCAGCTAGACGGAAACAACTTCGTGACGCAGCCGCCAAATATTCGCAGAAAAGTTCACAAGTTAATAGACACGCTGTCGCCAAATACTCGCAGGCAAATCCACAAGTTAATAGACATTCTGTCGCTAAATATTCGCAGGCAAATCCACAAGTTAATAGAGCTTCTGTTTCTAGGTACGATCCCAATAATGAAAAGCGGCTCATATGAAAACAACAGGTTTGGCTCAAAAAAGCCGAGTGTCGATTTCTGTACGACCCAAACATACATTATGAATCTGACAAAACAGTACACATTGGATCCATGGATGTTGACTGTGAGTATTGTCAAGCTCATAGGTGGAAATGCGAGTCTCCTGGTTTGTGCTTTAACGGTGGTAAAGTGTCTCTCACTCCTTTACATAAGCTTCCTGACCTTCTTGAGGCCATGTTAAATGGCGAACATCCTCAAAGTGAGCATTTCTTGAACAACATTTGAAAGTACAACAGCGCATTTCAAATGACGTCATTTGGTGCTAACTAAATCGTTGAGGAAAATTTTATGCCTTCATTTAAAGTCCAGGGACAAGTGTATCACTTGATTGGCAGTCTTTTACCTATGCCAACTGAGGAACACAAATTTTTGCAAATAAAAATTTTAAAGCAGTACTTCGCCGCTGCGAAGCGCGGGTATTTTGCTAGTTATGAATAAAAAAAAATAATCATAAGAACATGCAGACAAAAATAACATAACCAAATATTCTGAATCCTCCTTAATCCAGTTAAAGTTTCTAGGTGGCTGGAACCAATGCTGCCATCACTGAGAACAAGGCAAACGCCAGCCGTGGAGGAGACACTAGTCCATCAGTTGGCCCACTTACCTACAGAAAAACTGAAATCACCAATAAATCTAACATGCATCTTTTGGGTGAAACTAATGCTCAAAGGAAAACCCTGATAGTGACATTGTGCAAACTCCACACAGACATCAACCAGGTGTGGAATGAAACCAAAGCTACAGATCTCTGAGCCTAAAGCACCAACCATTGCATCATCATGCTACTCTTACACACCCACGTTTTCTTTCAAAAACAAAAACACCACATTAGTGAATTAGGGAATACTGTATAGCCAAAGGTTTGTGGACAATTATTCATCACACCTATATAAATTTATTGGACATCTGATTCAAAACCATAAGTATTATTATTGAGTTGCATCCTGTCACACACCTTTGCAGCTATAACACCTGCACTCTTCTGGAGAGGCTTTGCACAAGATTTTGGGATGTATCTTTGAGAATGTGTGCCCATTATGCCAAAAGAGCTTAAGTCCATGAAGTGAGCAATCAATTAAACAATTCATAATCTTTTATCTGAGGTGGGTTGGCACCCTGCCTGGGATTGGTTCCTGCCTTGTGCCCTGTGTTGGCTGGGATTGGCTCCAGCAGACCCCCGTGACCCTGTGTTCGGATTCAGCGGGTTGGGAAATGGATGGATGGATAGATAATCTTTTATACTTTTCTATTACTATTACCTCATCTAACACATCACGTCATCTGACACTAAATATGCACAACTTTATTATTCCATCCCATCAATTAGTGCCACCAGTAATGTTTTTACTGTAATTTTTTCACAGTAATTTTTTGATGCACTGGCAGGATGATGCCCAACCTCTTGCTGCATCCAAACAGTGCCATCTTTCGCCTTTTCGCCTGGTGCAGCTGCGTTGTTCTTATATGTGAGTGGACGTTTCTTGTCGTGAGGGCTTCAGTTCTCTTTCTCCAATGTAGAAGCCTCATCCTAATCAGAGTTCAACTCTGCGCGTCTTTATTTGAAAACTAGCAGTGTCAGATCGGGGGGAGCATGAACATGACTGAGACAATAAAAGTGAAAAATGAAACAAAATGCTAACTTTTACAAGTACCATAAATTTACACCAGCTGTTACAGACTCAAATAAATCAAATGTATGTTTTTATTCTATTATAGTAATTATAAAAGCAGCTTACTGCTCAAAACAGTTAATGTGTGAAGGACATGGGATCGAACCTGCAATCTCTCAACTTGGAGACAGCAGTTCTTACCTCTACAACAGCTGTATACTGTATGTGGGTGTGTGTGTCATACCCTATCCCAATTTCTTTTACTTTTGTTAAATTATACAAAACAAGCACACTTGTTTTGTTATATCTGTGTCTTTTGTGAAAGTGCTTATTTGATATTTGGACATTATACACTTCACGTCAGCATTTTGCCAATTATTAGTAGAACATGAAAAAAAATTCTGTTCTAGTTATGTGTTCATTTCCTGTTATCCTACATTTACACAGATAATTGTATGAAATGTATGTGTTCCAAATAATGATATATTATTTACCCTACACAATTTAAGGCACCTCACACCCAGATAAATAGCCTTGAGCTGCAAGAACTTTGTGTACGACTATAGCTGCGTCAGTTGGGGGATGAGAGAGCAGGCAGCCTCCTGCCGGTGCTGATCGACACATTTGTAAAACAAAACTGATGAGGTGGTGTGAGGAAATTTAAGGTGGCCCGAGATCATGACTTTTTACGTAGGCTTCAGGGATTCTAGTGTTAATTTGAATGGCACCTTGTTGATATCAGTGTTTTGCAGATTCTCCTATTGATCTCAGCACCACTTCATAGGGGGGTGTTTGTTTTTCCCATTAGTTTATCCTTGTTTTCTAGTGAGGTGTTTTTTTACTCATTAACCTCATTCTAACCCTGGAAAATCAAGTTGGTGAGTTTCT
The DNA here is from genome assembly GCF_900747795.2 of Erpetoichthys calabaricus. Lineage (NCBI taxonomy): Eukaryota > Metazoa > Chordata > Cladistia > Polypteriformes > Polypteridae > Erpetoichthys > Erpetoichthys calabaricus. The sequence continues at coordinate 55,106,323 of NC_041407.2, forward strand.
AAGATGAGACAGACCTCACATGCTTAAGCTTTAAGCAACATTTAGTTAATCCTTGAGTTACCTTTAGTCCATTTCCTTATGTTTAACCATTCATTCTGTTATGGCTATATCTATGTATATATAGCCATCCATCCTTCCATTGTCTGCCGCTTATCCGAGGTCGGGTTGTGGGGGCAGCAGCTTGAGAAGAGATGCCCAGACTTCCCTTTCCCCGGCCACTTCTTCTAGCTCTTCCGGGAGAATCCCAAGGCGTTCCCAGGCCAGTCGAGAGACATAGTCCCTCCAGTGTGTCCTGGGTCTTCCCCGGGGCCTCCTCCCGGTTAGACGTGCCCGGAACACCTCACCAGGGAGGCGTCCAGGAGGCATCCTGATCAGATGCCCGAGCCACCTCATCTGACTCCTCTCGATGCGGAGGAGCAGCGGCTCTACTCTGAGCCCCTCCCAAATGACTGAGCTTCTCACCCTATCTTTAAGGGAAAGCCCAGACACCCTGCGGAGGAAACTCATTTCAGCCGCTTGTATTCGCGATCTCGTTCTTTCGGTCACTACCCATAGCTCATGACCATAGGTGAGGGTAGGAACATAGATCGACTAGTAAATTGAGAGCTTCGCCTTGCGGCTCAGCTCCTTTTTTTACCACGACAGACCGATGCAGCGCCCGCATTACTGCGGATGCCGCACTGATCCACCTGTCGATCTCACGCTCCATTCTTCCCTCACTCGTGAACAAGACCCTGAGATACTTGAACTCCTCCACTTGGGGCAGGATCTCGCTACCAACCCTGAGAGGGCATTCCACCCTTTTCCGGCTGAGGACCATGGTCTCGGATTTGGAGGTGCTGATTCTCATCCCAGCCGCTTCACGCTCGGCTGCGAACCGATCCAGAGAGAGCTGAAAATCGCGGCCTGATGAAGCAAACAGGACAACATCATCTGCAAAAAGCAATGACCCAATCCTGAGCCCACCAAACCGGACCCCCTCAACACCCTGGCTGCGCCTAGAAATTCTGTCCATAAAAGTTATGAACAGAATCGGTGACACAGGGCAGCCCTGGCGGAGTCCGACTCTCACTGGAAACGGGTTCGACTTACTGCCGGCAAGTCGAACCAAGCGGACCAAGCTCTGGCACCGATCGTACAGGGACCGAACAGCCCTTATCAGGGGGGCCGGTACCCCATACTCTCGGAGTACCCCCCACAGGATTCCCCGAGGGACACGGTCGAATGCCTTTTCCAAGTCCACAAAACGCACGTAGACTGGTTGGGCAAACTCCCATGCACCCTCCAGGACCCTGCTAAGGGTATAGAGCTGGTCCACTGTTCCGCGACCAGGACGAAAACCACACTGTTTCTCCTGAATCCGAGGCTCGACTATCCGACGGACCCTCCTCTCCAGGACCCCTGAATAGATTTTTACAGGGAGGCTGAGGAGTGTGATCCCTCTGTAGTTGGAACACACCCTCCGATCCCCCTTCTTAAAGAGGGGGACCACCACCCTGGTCTGCCAATCCAGAGGCACTGTCCCTGATGTCCACTGTCCCTGATATATATATATATATATATATATATATATATATATATATATATATATATATATATATATACTTGTAATAAGCTGTAAAATGTTACGCATTAACTAAAAATTTCATAACATATACACAGGTGTGTTAACCACTAAATAGTAAATTCCACATGAACAAGAGCCTGAAACATATTATAATGTGCACAATATTTTTGGATAGCATGGTAATGTAACTGCTAGTGCTGTTGTCATGAGGCCTGGATTCAGTCTGTGTGTCGTCCACACTTTCTTCTCAATGCCGGTTTCTTTCACATGCCAAAACATGTTGATTGATGTCTGTGATTTATTATGAATTAGTTTACCATGTTGTGAACTAATATGCCATCCAAGTTTGGTTCTCACCATTGGGCCAAGTACTTCTGTAATTTTTTCCACATTCCTGACTGACACTGTAATGGAAATCATAACATATTAACATAACACACTCCAACCTGCTTAATCCAATTCACTTTCAAGGGGAGCAGAAGCCAATCTTGACAGAATACAGTGTTAGACACGAACCAGCTATAGAAAGGAAATCAGTGTATCCCAGGGATACACTCACACTCATACATTACAAGTTACAATGTATTAAATTACCCACACATCTTTGGATATGTGGCAGAAAAACTGTAATGCCCAAAGGAAACCCCACACAGACGTGAAGAGAACTGCAAACTCTGCATGGACAACAACTGAGAAAGATGTCTGAAATGAGGACATTAGATTTCTAAGGAAACAGAAATAACTACTATGCCACATGTTGAACCTAAAGAGAGTAAATTCCCAAAATGGTTGGTAGAATGTGAAATACTTATATTATTTTGTAAATTCTAAACAAATAATTATTACAAAATTAAAATATGAGATCCCTATAATTCAAATATTCTGGGAGTTCTGTAGGCATTTTATGTTCATATTTATGTGTTCATAAAATATATCCTTGCACAAATAAATATACATAGTATCACAAACTCCACAAAGAGTAATAGCAAGGTTTGAAGCAGCCACCCGTATATTAATTTCCTGGCTGCAAAAGTTGCTAAAATAAATGACAGCACTGATGTGCACAAACTGGAGTCCAAAACAGAACTGAGGGAATAGGGAAAAGGTGGAAGCTTTTAAAGGTCAGGATAGGAAGTGACATCAAAGGGGACGGGATCGGAAGGGTCTTCAGCCATAGGCTTGAGCTCGGACGTGATGTCAAGGGGCCCGGAGCCGGCAAGGCCTTCCTCTATAGGTCCGGACCCGGAAATGACGTAAACAGGGCCAGGTGCAACTTTCCGTGAATGGTCTGTTAGGAAAGAGTCAGTGCACTCTGCCACATCCTGGTCGGATTCGGAATTGCCCTTACTCAAGCCCTTTAGCTGCTTCCCATGCGCACGTGTGTGACAATAGTTATACTTGAGTTAATTGAAAGTATGTATTAAATTAAAACAAGGATTGTCAGCTTATTTGTTTTTACTAGTTAACTGCAAGTTTCAAAGCAGCCACTGTGTCCAAGACTGTTGTCACCGTCTGGTGCTTATCTCCTAAGATCAACTCTGTCTCTTGTACTTTTAGCTTTAGTTTCAGAGGCATATGCAACCTTAAATTCAAAAACTAAATGAAATTCACAACAAATGTATCCAATACATCAGATACTAGGCCCAGGTTTTACAAAGACAAATGAACAGTTTTGCATAATGCCAGTAACATTTTTAAATTTTCTAATAAAACATAAGCAAACCTTCAATTCCTTCGATTTAGCACAATAATTTCTACAACATTTGGAAAGTTAGACATTAAGATGCAATTTGTTTATTTAGCTTGTAATCCAAATGAAACTGAAATATTAATAAAATAATTACCAACAAGGCCCTAAAGTAACTAAAACATAGGCCCTAACACTAGGATTGAAAGAAGAGAATAATATAGCTGCGAAGTGAGAAGTTCCTGTCAGAGTTCTCAAATTTATATGATAGTTACTATTCCCAGTAGGTAAGATAACAATCAACACTTTTCAATCATTCCTACCACTCAGAGGGAATAAAACTGCCTCATTATATTTTAATCATAATTACAATATTTAATTACTTCACAGGCACCTTAATAAAACATCTATCCAAGTTTTCCAATCACATTTCCTTCACAGAGATAAGCCATTGACTGACTTGGCATCGTGGCATATAAGACACCAACCCTTGAAGAAAAGCCAGTCCTTTGTTGAATGTGCTTACACACATACTGTACTCTCAATGGGCCAATGAAGATAGACAAACTAACACACATCTTTGAGATGTGATAGGAAACGAATGTACCCAGATAAAACCTATAAAGAAAAAAAGGATATTAGATAGATCAATTAATGTAAAACCCAACTATGGTACTGCTGATTTCCATCTTGAATATGGAACACTAAAATAAATGTTTGCATAATACTTGAATAGATTTTAAAGAGGCTAAAGGACCTAGGCAATACTGTCTACTTGTGCTTTATAAACAACTAGCAAAATATCCGCGCTTCGCAGCGGAGAAGTAGTGTGTTAAAGAGGTTATGTAAACATGTATATACATATACATATATACATATATATATACATATCTACATATACACATATCTACATATACATATATATCTACATATACATATATATATATACATATACACATCCACATATATATACATATATATATATACACATATCAACATATATATACACATCCACATATATATACATATATATATCCACATATCAACATATATATACACATACATATACACACATACATACACACATATACATATATACATATACACATACATACATACACATACATATATATATACACACACACACACATATATATATATATATATATATATACACATACAGACACATATATATACATATACATATTTACATATCTACATATATATACATATCTACATATATATATAGACATACATACATATATATATATATATATATCTATATCTATATATATATATCTATATATCTATATCTATATATATATATATCTATATCTATCTATATATACTGTATATATATATCTATCTATATATCTATCTATCTATATATATATATATATATATATATATATATATATATATATATATATATGTATATTTATATATATATATATATTGTCACGCACGAGCGCTTAGGGAGCCACGGAAGGACTCTAGAGCGAGCGCGAAACCCGAGGCCAAAAAGGAAATGATGAGACACCTAACTTCTTTTTCTTTATTTTCCTAGAAAGAAGGAATCGCCGACACCCTGACAATTCATCACTACCGACACCTCCCTAATTTTCCCCAGATGACATCACAATTCCCAGAAGACACAGCACCTCCTTACCCAGCAATCCTCTGATTGGGGCCGGTCCAACCACTATAAAAAGCTCTCCAGTATACCCTGTAATTTGTCGAATGTGGAATGTCGATTGTGAATGTCTGTAAAACGTTTTTTTTGCAAACTGTTCACTATACGGGGCCGGAAACCCCAAACCTTTATCTTGACTTTGTGCTTTCTTTCTACAGTGGCGTAGTTGGCAGGATAGAAAGAGTCCGGAAATGAGCGAAGGACAAAACCTGAATGCGGTCCTAACCACCCTGGCAACCCAGCTCCAGGCGCTGTAGGTGGAGCACGCAAACACAAAGAGCTTGCTGGAAGAAACCACTGGATAACCAAGGGGAGGTAAGACTGGAGCCAACTAGGCCCCCGCCTCCCCCGATTCTCCCTCTTTCGGAAAATGATGACATAGAATCTTACCTAGGAATCTTTGAAAGAACGGCCACATGGAACCAGTGGCCACGAGCGGAATGGGCTGCCATTCTCGCGCCGTACCTAAAGGGTGCTGCGCAGCGGGCTTACTATGACCTTGCCGAGGAGGAAGCCGCGAGGTATGACGAGCTCAAGGCCGAAATACTAAGTTGCTACGGCGTCACCACGGAACAGCATTTGAGTTCTAGGGTAAAATGGGCCAACGGCTAAGGCCAAACGGACCCCAGGCGCGCAAGATAGTAGAGCAGGTCGCTTGCGAAGGCCTTGTGAACGCGATGCCGGATCAACTCGCCCAGCAGGTCCGGAGACACCCATACCGGGATATGAAAGGCCTCCTGGAGGTTTTGGAGCGTCAGGTCGCGGTACTCCAAGTCGGGGGGTCAGAAAAGCCGGCTTGCGGGGCCCGGCAGGGACGCGCAGTTAACCCCGAGGCCAACCGCCGTGCCGCGAAAGCCCCACAGAAGCCTCGAGAAAAGCCGGCCCCGCCGCACTGTTTCAATTGCGGCGAGGTCGGTCACATCTTACCTGCGTGCCCGCTGAATGTCGAACCAATGGACTGCAGCCTATCGCTATCAGAGAGGTATGGTGTTCACTCTACTCCTTTGGCTGTTCCTAATGTAGGGGTGGTATTGATTAATGGACACTTGGTGTTAGCACTCTTTGATACCGGGAGCAACATTTCCATTGTTGCTCGCCGTTACGTTTTGCCGCGACAGTAGTTAAACTCACATGTACGGGTTACTTGTGTTCACGGGGAGACCAGATCATATAGGTCCGCCTCGTGTTTTGTTACATGCAAGGATGAGGTGACTCGACTGTCGGTTGCAGTGCTACCCGCTCCTCCCTTTTCTGTGATACTAGGACATGACTGCTCGGAAATCAAATGCGGTAAAAACGAAACCACTCCTACCGCCACATTGGGTCTAGCTATGAGGGGGCGGGCCGCACTCCCTGCGGCTCCCACGCCATGCCATGAGGTAAACAATGGGGACGTCCTTACCAGGGGGAACACTACGCTGGCGTCGGACCCTGACCCGGAATCACCTGGTGAGGGCCCGAGCCAAAACCCTGATAACTTCCCGGTGACAGACGATTCCCTGAGCCGCGTAGAGTACCAGTTTAAAAATACGCTGGCTTCGTTCAAACGCGAACAGTGGAATGATGATTCCCTTAAGTTTGCCAGGAATGCAATTGTGTCTGTTAATGGCCATCTGTCAACTAGTCCCCTGCCACCAGAGCCCTACTTTGTTCTTGAAAACGATCTGTTGTATCGAGTAGCGACCCACGAAGGAGAGATGAGGAAGTTGTTGCTAGTGCCCCGCACCTTCCGGCGGGAGGTGTGTGAACTAGCACATGCCCATCTCCTAGGTGCCCACTTGGGAACCGAAAAAACATTGGAAAGGATAAAGCTCCGCTTTTATTGGCCCGGAGTGAATGAGGAGGTCCGACGGTTCTGTCAGTCGTGCCCCGACTGTCAGGTCCGCCAGATACCCAGGAGGGCTCGTGCTCCTCTCGTGCCAATACCCCTCGTTGACATACCGTTCGAAAGATTCGGAGTTGACATAGTGGGACCCCTTGAACCTTCGGCCCGTGGCCATAAATATATTTTGGTCATGGTGGATTACACCACTCGGTACCCAGAGGCGGTTCCGCTGCGCTCCGCTACTACAAAGAATATCGCACTGGAACTTGTCAATCTTTTTGCCTGAGTGGGAATACCCAAAGAAATCCTTACGGATCAGGGTAAGCCCTTTACTTCGGATACGTTCAGGAAAGTTGCTAAGTTGCTGCATTTTAAGCACCTGAAAACGTCTGTTTATCACCCACAAACTGACGGCTTGGTCGAGCGGTTTAATCAGACGCTGAAACAGATGCTTCGCAAGGTAGGCAGTGCGGACGGGAGGAACTGGGACCAGCTGCTACAGCTAGTGCTTTTTGCCTATCAGGAGGTGCCACAGGCTTCCACTGGGTTTTCCCCTTTTGAATTGCTATATGGGCGGCAACCCCGGGGACTTTTGGACATATTAAAAGAAGGCTGGGAGGAGGAGCCACTCCCATCCACCAACGCTTTGGAATACAGCGCGCAACTGTGCGATCGGATGAATCATATCAGACCCTTAGTAAAAGAGCATATGATGCGTGCTCAGGCAGCGCAGGCGCGATGTTACAATAAGAACTCGGTCCTCAGGGAGTTCTAGCCTGGGGATCGGGTGATGGTGCTCGTGCCCACATCGCACTCCAAATTGTTGGCTCATTGGCTTGGCCCGTATGAAGTGAAGGAGAGAAAAGGGCTGGTGGACTACTTGGTTCGGCAGCCAAACCGTCGACCTGTGGAGTGGGTATATCATGTGAATTTGCTGAAGCCCTGGAAGGACAGGGAGGTGGCCCCGGCTCCAGGTATGTCCCTCTCCCTTTTCTCCGCCCAGTTGACCCTTAATTCCAGAATTAACACCGTTGCAACGGCAGGAGCTGGAGCAGACCATCCTAGCCATCCCAGATGTGGTCAGCGAGACACCTGGTCGCACCTCGTTAATTGAACACGACATCATAACAGACCCCAGGGTGGTGATCCGGGAAAGGCCCTATCGCCTCCCGGAGGCAAAACGTGCAGAGGTGGAGCTGGAAGTCCAATGGATGCTTGACTTGGACATCATTGAGGAAAGTCATAGCCCGTGGTCCAGTCCAATCGTCCTCGTTTCTAAGCCTGACGGCTCCTGGCGGTTTTGTAATGACTTCCGGAAGCTCAACCAGGTTTCCAAATTTGATGCCTACCCCATGCCTAGGGTAGATGAACTCATTGCACGGCTGGGTTCAGCCCAATACTTGACTACACTTGATATGACAAAAGGGTACTGGCAAATTCCCTTAACGGCATCCGCGAAAGAGAAAACAGCCTTTTGTACCCCAAGTGGGCATTGGCAATATAAGGTCCTCCCATTTGGACTGCACGGGGCACCGGCAACTTTCCAGCGTCTGGTAGACAGAGTGCTCAGGCCTCACCAGTCCTATTGTGCTGCTTACCTAGACGATGTTGTCGTCTGTTCCAGCACCTGGGAAGAACATATTTTGCAGGTGTATGCCATTCTCGCCACACTAGCGAAGGCCGGCCTCCGTATAAACCCCCGTAAATGTTTTTTTGGTTTAACAGAGGTCAAATATTTAGGCTACCTAGTGGGGCGGGGACAGGTGAAACCACAATGCTCCAAGATCAAAGACATCCTTGAATGGCCCCGTCCGAGTACCAAGAGACAGGTGCAGGCTTTTTTGAGGTTAGCCAGGTACTACCGCCGGTTTGTGCCCCGCTTCTCTGAAAGGGCAGCACCCTTGACGAATTTGACAAGGAAGGGAGCTCCTTTAGCAGTGGTATGGGACGAAAAAACAGACCATGCATTCAGTGACCTAAAGTTGGCCCTGACATCGGCACCAGTATTGAAAACCCCTGATTTTACTCTTCCCTTCATTCTCCAGACCGATGCTTCGGACACAGGCCTAGGGGCAGTGTTGAGCCAGAGCGTCGACGGTGTCGAACACCCCGTGTTTTACCTGAGCCGGAAACTGTTGGACTGGGAGACCAGGTATGCAGCGGTCGAGAGGGAGGCCTTAGCCATAAAGTGGGCGGTAACACACCTGAGGTACTACCTGTTGGGCCGGGAGTTCACCCTGGTGACGGACCATGCCGCTCTCCAGTGGATGGCCCTACACCGGGAGTCGAATCCCCGGGTCACCAGGTGGTTTTTGGACCTGCAGCCGTATAAGTTTGCCGTCACTTATCGGCGGGGTACCCTTCAAGGCAACGCTGATGCCCTCTCCCGGGCTCACGACCTCTCGGTCCGGTACGCTCGCCCTGACGGGTCTGGGCTGAGGGGGGGGTCATGTCACGCACGAGCGCTTAGGGAGCCGCGGAAGGACTCTAGAGCGAGCGCGAAACCCGAGGCCAAAAAGGAAATGATGAGACACCTAACTTCTTTTTCTTTATTTTCCTAGAAAGAAGGAAACGCCGACACCCTGACAATTCATCACTACCGACACCTCCCTAATTTTCCCCGGATGACATCACAATTCCCAGAAGACACAGCACTTCCTTACCCAGCAATCCTCTGATTGGGGCCGGTCCAACTACTATAAAAAGCTCTCCAGTATACCCTGTAATTTGTCGAATGTGGAATGTCGATTGTGACTGTCTGTAAAACGTTTTTTTTGCAAACTGTTCACTATACGGGGCCGGAAACCCCAAACCTTTATCTTGACTTTGTGCTTTCTTTCTACAATATATATCTATATCTATATCTATATATATATATATATATATATATATATATATATATATATATATATATCTATATATCTATATCTAAATCCCTGCGAAGTACTGCTTTTAAATTTTTATTAAGAAGAAAAGAAAACCTTTTTAAATTGAGGGAAAATATACCAATAACAATTTGTTAAGGATCTGTTTTTTTGTGAAGCAGCCTTAACACAGCTTTTCCGCTGTTTTATAAACGAACGCCATATAAGGTCTTCCTTTTTCCTTGCTTCGCCAAGGAAGGAGCCTTTTTATTTAATCCACGGGTTCTTCGCTTTTTTTTTTTTCTTTTTTTACGATTATTATAGTTCTGTTTGTATACCACGTTGTCAGTTCAGCACTCCGGTCGTAATATGACCAAGCCGTACAAGCTTACTGTTAAGAATGCAACGTATAGTTGTACAGGAGAAAAGCAATCTTGCCTCAAATCAATGGCAACCTTTTGTAGGTCTATGAACTTAATTTAAACTTTAGGTTCACATGGTGCTTTCTTTCCGAAGTACCTGCACTCATGAATATGTCTGTATGCGTCAGTCGCTCAAATCCCCGCGCTTCGCACCGGCAAAGTACTGCTTTTAAATTTTTATTAAGAAGAAAAGAAAACCTCTTTAAATTGAGGGAAAATATACCAATAACAATTTGTTAAGGATCTGTTTTTTTGTGAAGCTGCCTTCACACGAGTGATCACTTCGAGCTGACTTGCTGGCCAACCATAAGCGTTACCTGGTAGGTAACCGCCCATACAATCAGATTGTGATTCAGACTACGAATGCCGTGAATGTAATTACCCCAATCTACATGCTGTCAAATAAATGAACCACATGCCGTGGCGCAATTTTAGGGGCTTCGCCTCTAGCGCTGACGTCCGAGGTTCGATTCCCGTAAGGGAGTGCAGTGAGTGGGTGGTTACATACCAGGTAACGCTTATGGTTGGCCAGCAAGTCAGCTAACATCAGCCTTCAGTTGTGAGAAGCAGATCATAGAATGGTTGAAAATAGTTTACTGTCAAATAATGCAAAGAATACGCGACACGTGTTTCGCCCTAATTCTTGATAGAGCAAAATTGATAACATCTTTTCAGACGTGAATCCTAAACAGAACTGAAATGAATTTGAGTCCCTCAGGCAGGAAGAGTTGGGTCCAGGTGGATGAACCCGAAGTGGCATTCATAAATATATACGGTATGTGTTTATACACATATACACAAAATTTAAATAATTGAAAAAATGAGCAAACAAGAATAATTCTTGGTATAACAATTCAAAGACAATGTGAGTCATTCTCAAGAAAACAAACCACTCTGGGTCACTAGCAAAGAATTGTAAGAATTGATTTAGGACAGAAGTAGGCTGACATTACTTGTGAAAAAAACAAAACTAATGTACAACTATTTCAGATTATCTATAAATGAATAATGAAACAAAGGGTGAGGACCTCACAAGTTTTCCAAGCCTGAGATATGTTCCTCTTTTGTGGGCTGCCTCATAAATGAACTTTTGAATTAAGATATGACATAACCAAAGCTTTCTATTCTGAAATGTTTCATTAAGCAATTTAAAATACTTGTGCTTTTTAAAATAATTATATTGCAAGTGTGAGGCTTTTTGGCCAATGGAAACTAAAATTAGCATAAGAAATATAAGAATAATAAATAAAAAAGGTTAATCATATAAGGAAATGTACTCATTATGTATTTTGATATACAGTGATCCCTCGCTATATCGCGCTTCGCCTTTCGCGGCTTCACTCCATCGCGGATTTTATATGTAAGCATATTTAAATATATATCGCGGATTTTTCGCTGCTTCGCGGGTTTCTGCGGACAATGGGTCTTTTAATTTCTGGTACATGCTTCCTCAGTTGGTTTGCCCAGTTGATTTCATACAAGGGACGCTATTGGCAGATGGCTGAGAAGCTACCCAACTTACTTTTCTCTCTTTCTCTCTTGCGCTGACTTTCTCTGATCCTGACCTAGGGGGATTGAGCAGGGGGCTGTTCGCACACCTAGACGATACGGACGCTCGTCTAAAAATGCTGAAAGATTATCTTCACGTTGCTACCTTCTGTGCAGCTGCTTCCTGAAGCGACATGCTGCACGGTGCTTCACATACTTAAAAGCTCGAAGGGCACGTATTGATTTTTGCTTGTTTGTTTTTCTCTGTCTCTCTCTATATCTCTCTCTGCTCCTGACGGAGGGGGTGTGAGCTGCTGCCTTCAACAGCTTTGTGCCGCGGTGCTTCGCATACTTAAAAGCCAAACAGCCCTATTGATTTGTTTGCTTTTCTCTATCTCTCAAGCATGATCTGCTCCTGATGCGCACTCCTTTGAAGAGGAAGATATAGTTTGCATTCTTTTAATTGTGAGACAGAACTGTCATCTCTGTCTTGTCATGGAGCACAGTTTAAACTTTTGAAAAAGAGACAAATGTTTGTTTGCAGTGTTTGAATAACGTTCCTGTCTCTCTACAACCTCCTGTGTTTCTGCGCAAATCTGTGACCCAAGCATGACAATATAAAAATAACCATATAAACATATGGTTTCTACTTCGCAGATTTTCTTATTTCGCGGGTGGCTCTGGAACATAACCCCCGCGATGGAGGAGGGATTACTGTATGTCAAATTCACTACCACTGGCTGGACAACTTTAGAATGGTAATGAAATTTTGACTTATAACCATCCATTAACAGCTCTGTCTGTCAATGAACCCTAGATTCAGTCTAGAAGTCTAGATTTTAAGTTGTATCAACAGTGTTATCCACGTAAAATGTTATGAAGTTTGGATTTTAGGTTAGTTCAACTTTATAATGCATTTTAAATGTCATTACAATTAATGGTATAAGGCTCAGTTTTCGAGTTGCCTGCAAAATTACAACTCTGCCTTGTGAAACTCCATATAGCCTATATTTGAAACTGGAACAACAGTAACCAGTAACCAGACATTTTCATTTGATGGGAAAACAAACAAACAGACAAACAAACCTACTAGATGCAATCTGAAGGTTGAAATGAGATCCTTGGTATGCAAAATGGATAAAGAACTATAAGGGAAAAGAGAAAAAAAGGATCTTAAAACTTCCTGGCTGATATGCTGGGACATCCTGACTTCATTTGTATGAGGACAATTTATATTATGCAATGAGATATAACTTTTAACTTTTTGCTTTTTTCTGTGATAACAGTTCACATTGCCATGCATGCATATCTGAGGATCACCATCCAAGCTCTTCCCAGCTATATAATAACATCTCTGGCCGAGAGGGGGCACTGCAGTTAACAGCCTTGTTGTGTTCTTCCTCCACAGTCCAGAGAAAATGCCCAGTGAAGGTAATTAACCCTGTCCCTCTCATCTTTAAATGGGATGACAACCCAAATGGAGGCATTTTTTGACCAGAGAGATGATCTGAAGACAGAACCGCCTTATTCTGATTTTACATCACTGGCAAAAGCCTGATGATCGAGGCCACTTCGCTACGTGCCAGTGATTCTGTTGTTTTCACGCCATTGTGTGTTATTTTTGTATATAAAAGAGCTGGTAATTAACGGGGAGGGCTGTTTTGGCATTCCAAACTGCTTTTTGACTAACCATCTCTTCTTCCCTAGACCACAACATGTAAGAAGTCCTATTCTGTAAACCAAATGCTTAGACAAGACTTTTAATGATTAACTATTTTGGGATCTCTGGATGTTATTTAATGGCAGAATGTACCTTTTATATGAGTGCTCATTGGTGGGACTGAAATGTTTACCAGCTATTATATGTAAATGAAACTAAGTGATAACAGGAGCTGTTCTCTTAAAACTAATCAGGCTTGCTATGGGGAACCTTGCTGTTCACATAGTGAGTCTGCACCAATTGGTGTAAATAAACGACATCTTTGGATTTCATTTATAGTGCTGACTCCAGACTTTTTTTATAACTAAGTATTTTGCACAACAATAACATGAAATGGGGCTGAGAAATTCAAAAGACAGAAGGTATTACGATTTTATTCATACAGGCCATACATACTTGCACAAATGTTTGCAGGTAATTTGAGTAATATTAATTCACATGGGTACAGGTACCATCTGTCTCTTTATTCAAAAAGTTTTCAAAACCTTGTAAAACCTATCTAAGCAGGCAGGAGTCAATACACTGTCTGACATGACATTCTACTGTCCAGAATGGAGAACATGCTGGGTATCTTTGGCACTGCCCACCAGTGGTTTAAGTCCTATCTGACTGACAGGCAAGAGTTGGTTAGTCTTGGTAACAGCAGGTCCAGCACAGCGCCAGTCATACAAGGAGATGCTCAGGGCTGTGTCCTCGGCCCTCCGCTCTTCTGTATCTATGTGCTTCCCCTTGGCTATATCATTCGTAGCTATGGACTTGGTTATCATTTGTATGCAATTGATAGTCAACTCTATTTCAATGTTAGAAGTGAAACTTCATCAGAGCTTTCTCAGCTCACAACTTGCCTCAGTGAAATTAAAACCTGGATGGAGTAGAAGTGTTTAAAATGAAGCTGCACCAAAACTGAACTCCCGCAAACTGGCACTAAAATGCAACTTAAGAAAATGAGCTCCTTCTCAATCACTCTTGACAGTGATCTCATCAGATCTTCTTCTGATGCAAAGAATCTTGGTGACATTTTTGATTCCTCCCATTCTTATTCTGCCCACATAGAACACATTAAGAAACTTTCTTACTTTCACCTCCATAACATATCCTGTATTCGCTCTTTCCTCTCCCTTTCTAATGTTGAGAAACTTGTCCATGCATTCATCACATCCCGCATTGATTATTGTAACTCCCTCCTGGCAGGTGTCCCATCTAATCTTATATCAGAGCTCCAGCTGATTCTAAACTCTGCTGCAAGAGTCCTTACTCGAACCAGCAAGAGTGAGCACATCACACCCATCCTGATTCACCTCCACTGGCTCCCTGTATCTTACAGGATTGAATATAAAATTTGATTATTATCCTACAAAACTTTAAATGGCCTCTCACCGGACTGCATCAGTGGCCTTCTTCATCACTATGCTCCTGTTCGCTGACTAAAGTTCTCTGATTCTGGCAGTCTCGTTGTGCCTAATTATAAACTGCACTCTGTGGGTGACATGGCCTTCAACTATATAGCGCCCAGACTTTGGAATGACCTCCCAAAATTAATTAGATCAGCTGACTCCAGTCATTCTTTTAAAAATCAACCTAAAACTCTTCAGTTCAGAAGGACTTTTAATTTAACTTGACATTGTGCCTCTTCTTTAAGTTTAACTCTCTGTCCAGATACTCAGGATACTTTGTATGTATGTTATATCACACATGATGTTATTACTAGGCTTTTCACTTAGTATTTAGTTTAGTGTTTTACTCTGCTTTATTGTCTTTTATTCTGTTTAATGCTTTGTATTTCCTATATCTATCTGTTTTAGTGTTCTATTCAGGAAACATTTGTATCCAATGTTACATATACCTGCAGTTTCTTTATGAGACTCTTTGAAGTGCTTTGAGCATGGGAAAGGTGCTACATAAATAAAATGTATTATTATTACTATAGGCCCACCTCATGGAACAGCCACTGTTACTGACCATTAAAATGCATTTTTTAAGATATGGAAACAAACTGGAAGATCGGGGGAACACCATAAACACACAGTGTAAATATGCACATTTCACCAAGAGAGTGACTTATTTTTAATAAACTCATAATTTGAATTTTTCATTGTACATCCTGTCAGTTTTCATGTTTAAAAATGGAATGTATTTATATTTTAGGCAGGGAGGATAGTTTAAGCCACGAAAATAAATAACAAAAGTGTTATCAAATTTCTCAGTGTTACTTTTCACTCATTTACCAAACCAATTACAGAAGAATGTAAAATAAAGCAGAAAAAGCAAACGTGTTCTGTGAAAACCTTCCCTTTTGGGGAAATTAAGCCTTTCCTCCTCTGCTTTTGATTGGACTAGTCACTCTGGTGTTTATCATTTAATGAAAACAGTCCATTTCACTCTTACCTTTTCATAAGGAAACCAGTCCAAGGTCTTAAAATGAAACAATAGCACAGCATCGATTTACCATTTTATAATTTATCTCTTTGTGCTAAGTTATATACTTTTATCTAATGGTGATCTTCTGGACGCACCCACACTCTAGGCAATTCCTAAAATATCAAAATAGACTTATCAAATGGGCTTTTTGCAGAAGCAGCAGCATTCTTCTTAGCCATCACACAATTAATTGCATAAGAGACCTCTTTAATCTTTCCTTAAAAGACATTCACAACACTGCTGTATATAAAAGATCTTTTCTTCTCTTGAAACTCAGCTGAATGGTATCTACTGCTTTCTTTCTCGACCTCCCTAACATGAATTTGTGCATTATTTCTCAAATGAGCAGTTAATGGGTAGTGATTTAGCCTCAAATAAAACAATATATTTTACTTGCCTGTACAAGTTGGGGTTTGTGAATAAAGGTGCTTTAGGCAGTTCTACCTAGCAATCAGAGCAGCATCCTCATAACTCAGCTGCATCAATTTCATTTTATAGAAATGATAATTGCTTTGAAGAATAGAAAGTAGGTCAACGTCAAGACGTTAAGTCTCATTACTGCAGCAAGCTGTTAAATTATGTCTATAGCTATTCAATAGCTACATTATAGATGAAAGGAAACTACTAAACAGAAAAAGAGGTTGGGTGTATTATTAAATTAAAAACTAAAATGCACAAGAACTGAATCCCCTCCTAGATTTATAACATAGTTGGGCAACTTTCTGTATTTGTTCACTAATTTCTTAAACCTTCAATATGTTCTTCCGATTATTGGTAGGATTACCTCAGACCACTGGCTTAAGGGGCAGCACCAAAAAAAACTTAAAGTCAAAATTAGATAGTCGAGATTTAAAAATCCTATTCTGTAAACCAAATGTTTAGATAAAACTTTAAATGATTAACTATTTTGTGATCTTTGGATGTTATTTAATGGCAGATGGGTATTGCTAGAATGTACCTTTTATATGAGTGCTCATTGGTGGGACTGAAATGTTTACCAGCTATTATATGTAAATGAAACTAAGTGATAACAGGAGCTGTTCTCTTAAAACTAATCAGGCTTGCTATGGGGAGCCTTGCTGCTCACATAGTGAGTCTGCACCAATTGGTGTAAATAAAGGACAACTTTGGATTTCATTTATAGTGATGACTCAAGACAAGTATTTTGTGCAACAATAACATCAAATGGGGCTGAGAAATTCAAAAGACAGAAGGTATTACGATTTTATTCATACAGGCAATACATACTTGTACAAATGCTTGCAGGTAATTCGAGTAATATTAGTTCACATTGGTACAGGTACCATCTGTCTCTTTATTCAACAAGTTTTCTAAACCTTGCAAAACCTATCTAAGCAGGCAGAAGTTGATACACTATCAAACATGACATTCTGCTGTCCACTATGAGTAGGATCACCTCAGATCACTGGCTTAAGGGGCAGCACCAAAAAAAGTCAAAGTCAAATTTAGATAGTCAAGATTTAGATTGTATAAATTGGGGGAAAATATCCTTTCCAAAATCCTGGATAAGAAGCTCCACTTCTGTGGGTGGTGTTCCCTTGGTTTGTACCTAGTTGCCAGGGCATTTTGCCATATACAGTGTAGTGTGAGTTTGGTATTTGTAAAGTAATAGATTAACACTTGGTACAATGCCAGTTTGCTGATAGACAAGAGCAGGATGGAAATGGGCAGAGGAGATCTTGGAATTACAAACTGTCCCTTGACATGTCAAATGTTAGTGTTTGTGTAGAAGGTTGTAGTACTAAGGTGTTGTACCTTGTTAGCCATTATGAATGTAGTGAAAAGTCGAGCAAAATGACACCTTTTATTGGCTAACTAAAAAGATTACAATATGCAAGCTTTTCGAGGCAACTCAGGCCCCTTCTTCAGGCAAGACACTGGCTGGCTATAGTTATTCTCGTGCTTAAGTACAACATTGCTTTTGGAACCAGGCTTCTCAACGTGGGTTGTCTGACTTCAATTGTGGAGCTGTCTGATGTGACACACCAATAGCTGGATGCCATACAGTGGAAGTTTAAAGTGGTAAACGAGAGGTTTCCCTCAAAGACACTTCAGACAGGAGACTATTATTTATTGGCCTTAACAAGCATTCACACTAATTGGCCTTCTTAAAGGAATTGCGTTTTTTCACTAAAAAGGATAGTGCTTAATGATTGCATTGGCCTGTTAAGAGATTGCGTTGCTCATAAAAAGAATGATGACAATACCAGGAAGAGGGTATTTGGGAGGACTAAATCCCTATGTCACAAAGGAGATCTATTAAAGTTTATTAGTGTTACATGGCCTGTCATAAAAAACCTTGCTTATTAAAAGAGCACCTTGAGGTAAATGGTGATGACCAACTTGTCATTTGTTATCAGGTCTATTTTCCTGGACACAAATATTTAAAGAGTTTCTGAAATGTGAGTTTGTTCAAACAGCTGGTTGGACAGACTAGGAACCCAAGTGTGAAGTGTGTTCTGGTAATACCTGACAGACACAGTTGAATTTTTTTTTTTTTTTTAATTTTTAATAGTTTAACTTTGATTGAAAGCTGTCCTTTTTTGTGATGGAAAATGTAAAATCTGTGAGTGAAAGATACAATGTGTTAAGATGCTGTGGCTATTTTGTCAAAGCATGTTTGCATTGCCAATCAGGCACTAATGTTACATTTTTTTAAGTTATTTGTTTAGACTTGCAGTCAGAAGGTGGATGACGTGTAGCTTCATCTGTGCATCTACTGGTGTTGTTAGACAGATTTGTTGACTCTGTGTTTTGAGTACTGAAATCTGCATCTTTTCTGGCTCTACGATATCAGCTCTGTTAACAGTAGTCCTTTTGACGGAGTGTGACACACCATTTACTTCAGATGCATATTTTGGAGTTCATATTTTCATGAATTCTTTCAAGATTACATCACCTCCTACACTATGGCCATAACACAGAACAATAGAGAGCACACCTGTAACAATATATTGTTCACGTTTACCATTCGAACCATTAATGCCGTCCAATGCCATTGTATAATGTGATACTACAGAAAGATTTTCCCCTTGTATCACGTTGTGTTTATTTTTAAAACATGCAATGTGCCGTCTGCCCACACAACATACGTTTATATGTCTAGTAGCCTTCTAGAATTCACTTTAAGGTAACAACTGGGAACTACTTATCCTTTTAATAATTTTAAAACTTTCATCATGTTGTCTCGTAATCTTCATTTGCCTAAATTTAAAAGGTTCCACTTCTTCTGTCTCTCTTCAAAACTCATACCCCTCTGACATGGAATCAGCCTAGTCACTCTTATTTGGACTTTCTCTAGCACTGCTATGTCTTTTATTTTTGTAATATAGAGACCAAAACTACACAGTACTCCAAATATGGCCTCACTGGTGAATTACATAACTTAGGCATAACCTCCCTGACTTGTACTTGTTGTGAATAAGAGTCTCAAACATGGCAAAATGGTTGGAAGACCTCCTGTAAGGACCATGAAGCAGGCCAGGTACTTCACCAGCTTGCCTGAGGAGACTAACCCCAAATCCAGGTATTCCTAAATGCTTGCAGGCCCAAAACAAGGACAGTTAGCATAATATCTAGAAAAATTCCAAAATATAGCTCCACAAGAGGGAGGATGACTGTACCTCCGACTAGTGCACAGAAGGACAAATCCCTCTGTAACACTTTAGCTGATTCTACATTAACTGCCCTTTCATCTAGTTAGGTATCATCTGTAAACTTAACCAGCCTATTGTTTTTATTGTTATCTAGATCATTTATGTATATTAAAAAGAGCAGGAGGCTCAGCACTGATCTCTGATAAACACCACTTTAACATCATCTAATTCTGAAAACGTTCCTCTCACCATCACCCTAACCTTTAACTCAATTCTGTACCTGCCTACACACAATGCCCTGAATGCCAGGTGAAAATCACTCAAAAGCCTTCTGTAAATAATATTATATGCAGCTCTCTGACCATTGAAATAATAATGACACAGTAATATAAAGAAATATTGTCCCTGTGCCAGCATCTCCATTATAACTAGCTAAGGCAAAAGTGGCACAATAGGAAGAAGCATTATACAGTCTGATGGCTGTTAAATAAATCATTTCTTAAGAATTATAGGTCATATTCAACCATAACATTTTTCTCGTAAGTCTTAAAAATTGTACAGTCATTTCCGCAGTCTTTTTTTAAACACCGCAATATTTATGAGAAATATATTTCTGAATTTTTCCATGGTCAGAGGTCAGGAACAGCTGATATTCATGCCAATAGTTATATTACTGCAACCTCTAAATCAGGCAATTTTTCAGTCTTTATGCTTTTATTCTGAATCACATCTTATGACATAAATGAAATAAAACAGTTTATAACACAGGCTTTGGCTGGAATGTCAAGCACTTTTTTAGGTGTCTTGCCTTAAATGTATGAATAAAATTCCATAAAATCTGATGATGGTATTTCTCCATTCCTCTCTGAAGTTGGAAATGTTGTCCTTCAGGGCTCAGTGCTGGAAGCAGTTTGTTAAAAGGGCCACCAACAAAAGGTGACTTGCCACACCTCTCTGACCTCACTAGGATGTGGTATTCTCAATGATATTTCAATCCAAGCTCTTTCCACCCCAAAGGAAAATCCACACATTCTTATTAGTAAAGAAAATAACAAAAGAATTTTTGAATCAGGAACAGACATTCAAAGATGTATTATGGAATGTAAGAACATAGTGTAAAATATAGGCAACACCCACTCATCCCGCAAATATTCTATATTTTATTTTATATCATTCTGCCAAGTAACATAATCTAAATATCATACCTATCAACTATAGATAGCAGAGTCCCAAACAGAACATAAAGAGTTCAGTTTCAAGAAACTATAGTAAAAAAATATAACTTAAAATGAAGTCAAAGTAGGTGGAAAGGATGGCTAACTGGTACTGTCGCCATAAAACCTGGGCTGTCTCAACATTTTAAGGCTCTGGTCTTGGGGTGCTGGTAAATGTTACTCACAGAGGTCATCACCTCTCCCAATAATGAACTTCCCAGTCTGTCATCCCACAGCTTTTAGATGGATTTCAGTAGCCGCTGTTCAATGTTACTTTTGCTCTATTGTGGATACTTACAGATGTTGCTTCATTGCATTGTGGCTTTCTCTACCAGCTGACATACCCTTTAAAGAGTCTTATAGTGGCACAAAAACCCATGTCAATGGCAACTTCATTCATTCAAATCATATTATGTGATATCATCTACTGTTAAATTTTGCTCTGTACTTGCAATATTTTTAATTTATTATTATACTGTATTGAGGGTTACTTGCGTTCTGTTCTCTGTAATGTATTGTATTGACTTCCTTCTTTTTGACACCCATTGCATGCCTAACCTACCTTTCCCAAGGTTTCTTCCATTTTTTTTTCTACAAGTTTTTTTTTGGGAGTTTTTCCTTGTCTTCTTAGAGAGTCAAGGCTGGGGAGCTGTCAAGAGGCAGGGCCTGTTAAAGCCCATTGTGGCACTTCTTGTGTGATTTTGGGCTATACAAAAATAAATTGTATTGTATCCACTCACCTGGAAACACTCTCATCACTGAACTACCATACCACAGAGCTTCTAGAAGTTTACAGACAGCAAATGCTCCAGCATGACATCACAAGTAAACAGAAACAAAAGTAAAACTACTACGCAGCAGTGCTACAGATTATGCTGTTATTAGTAGTAAGAGATGTCACTGAGAAATTTTATTTTTGGGTGTATGTTGATGTTTCTCAGCTTTACAATACAGTCAAGTGATGTGTCTTCTTCCTTTTCATTAAATACTTGTTTTAGAGACACAAAGCAAAAATATTCTCCTTATATTAGGATAGGAAGTCTACTAATTATATAAAACATACAACTCTTTGAAGTTTAGTTTCGTTGAATCCACACAATAAAATATTTGTTTAGTTTTTTTGGCTTGGCTCTGTTATGGCATTTGTTTTTATCGAGGAAAAGCTTTTGGGAACAATTCTCTTTAAAACATAAACCTCCTTTCAAATGCATAAATTCCTTTCAATGTGGACACATAGGATAATGTTTAAATTCTCTGTTACTACTTTAGTTTGCTTATTCATACACTTACCAGCCGTTGGAGCTAGACAGTTTGCAGTTGCAATGCGCTTGCACCCAGGACTGCAGTCTGCTACCTTACTATGTGTAGTTCCTTCAGACTTCACCCACCACTGATTGACAGTGTAGCCTTCATGTTGGAGATGTCTCTCCATAACCCTCATAGGCCTTGCTGAGAAAAGAACTACGTTGCCAGCACCCAGCAGTAGAACAGAGTAAATGTGCAGGCAGGAAAGTACTCACAGGCTTACTAAATTGTAATATTCAGGCATTACTCAAATAGTTATAAACAAAAGGAAATAGTATGTGCTAATTTACCATACAACCTGGATTGCTCTGTAGTTATGTAAGCAGATGAAGATCGATGACACATCTGTCCGGGTGCTTAAAGGCTTGGAAGTGACTCAAAGCACTTTTGGTATGATTCTCCCATCCTCATCTCTCTCTCTCGGATCACCTCATTTATCTAATCTTACAATATATAGCTATACCTAAGTGTAATTCTGCTCTCAATTTCCAAAATTAGTTGTTTTGGAGTGCATAAGCTATTCTTACGCTTCTGACATCAGAAGTGGGAAAACTACAGTGAGGCATGCTTGTATAACTTCGCAAAAGCATTGTAAAAAGCACGTTTAAACTGTGTACATGCTCAGTGGCAGATGCATTTGATATAAACAACTTGTCATCTTTTATCATCAAAAACATAGTCAAATGATGTTTCATAGCAGCACTCCGAATATTCTAGACTTACAATGCCACAGGGCTTTTTGCATTTTCTGCTTAAAGTAATTATCAAAATATTAAGGTGAATCTTAAAGGATAAGTTCATCATTTTTAAATTCAACATTTCTTCTCAATCACGGTATACTGTATATTCATTTGACCCATACAATTATATTATAAATAGATGTATTTTTATGAACTTAAAAAAAAAATTGTCTGTACCAGGATCCATGGGTGAGTAAAAAATCCTTAAAACTTAGCAGCAAAGGTTTTAATTTAAGAAAATATACCTTTTGCATTTATGAGGCATTCTTGTGATAATGGACAATGAGTCACTCTTGCTGAGGATATGGTCAGAAAAGAACTTAGGACAACATGTTTCAGTAAGTAAACTGATTGATACTCATTTATACCAATCAATTTATAAATACAGAGGGAGAACATGCAAAATTCATGAAGACCCTGGCACTGTGAGGCAGGAATGACCCCACTGAGTTACCTGAAGAAGCAGCGTCGGGGCACAGACACAGCACTAAAAGCACACTTCAGACTCATTCCCAAGTGCCACAGTGCATCGGCCCTGATGTGGACCCTGGCCTTGGGTTGGCTGCTTCTGACCACAGTTGATAACAGAGAGGCAGAGCTGGGCCGTGTGCACGATTGGGGAAAATAATAAAGCAGCTAGGAGCACATGACACCCTGAACATCTGTGTGGCATGATGGAACTGGCCACTGAAAGTACCAAAAAGCTCTTTTTAGGGCCACCTTAATAGCAGTCAGCATAAAGTAACTAATTCCATTCCTTCATGTCTCACTCACTCCCTCCCAGGGTTGTTATAATATTCTCTTTGACTGAAATACACACATGCATTATCAATACAGCAGCAGCAGGAAATAACTAGAGAAATAATGGAATTAGCTTTCGTATAGTGATAGAATAGAAGCGATCGTAAGTGTACCGTCTTCAACTATTGCTGTTTAGTTGTCTACAGAACAGAGACTGCAATTCACATCTGGGCATCAGCACTCAATAATATCAATGACGGTGCTTGGCTTTGACTTTCTGAGTTGAATCCACACACCAGGGGCTTAAAGGTCACTGTGAAGTGGATGAGTGGTGGAGTAAAGTGCACAGCTGGTCTCCTTTTAAAATGGCTGAATGTCACAACAATTTTTTGCTTTTTGCTTTTTTTTTTCTTTTTTAAAACTATGCTGTTTTGCAAAATGCATGTAATCTCAAGATGCGATTCACATTTTGGCCTGAAAAATAGATGTATTCTGTAAGTTTTAAGGCTTTTCTTAAAATGGGACTCTGGTAACCTTCACCTTCATTATAAAAGGCAAGAGTAGGCCAGTTATTTTTTTAAATTTATAAAATATGCTTCAGTTTTGAACACAGTTTTGGGTGACAAACTAATAAATACCATAATTGTGAAGAAATAAATTTGACTTGTCTGTTAAAGCTAATACAAAAGCATTAACAGACAAGATCATTCTTCTGTAGCCAAATAACATAATAAACTGTTTAATGACAGAAATGCAACAAATAGCCTAAAAAAGTCCTGAATGTTTGAATGAAAGCAGATACCCAACCTGCCATGGGACCCACTGGGTCAAATCCTCTAAGACGAAGGTAAAAAATAAGGTAAAACTTTAGGTATTGCAAAAATGCATCTATTACTCACTTATTATTGTGTAGCAAGACCTTAACAAACACTTCTGTGTGCCTCTATAACACGTACAAAGCATCAGTAAAGTGTTTATTCATCTCTGCAATGTGGCCTACTAACAAACATTCACATTGAGGTGGTCTGAGGAGCTTAACAGAGAGACATTTCTCTTGATATTACATATTTAGTATTAGATCTGTAAATCCTTCATATTAACAAGTCATTTTGCCATCGCATCAATATGCCACACTGTACAGAGATGAAGAACCTGTCCATTGATATTTTATAAGTGTTATGAAGATCAAAACAAGATCTTGTTAAGGTCATGTTACATAAGCATAAATGAGTAATGGATGCATTTTTGCAGTACCTAAACTAAAGTGTTACCAAAAATTAATATAGAACTGGTGCTGGTTAGAATGTCCAGTGGAGGCTGGATGGTGTTTGGGCCTGGAACCCCTGCACTTTTTATTTTTTTCTTCAGTTTAACTGGAGTTTTTCTTTCTGTCCACCTTTGTCAGCAGACGTTTTCATCGAACCATTAAAAAAAACAATTCTATATTTAAGGACTCTGTTTCTCTTAAATATCTATCTTATGTTAGTGTGCAATATTTTGGTATACTATTTATTCATTATTATATCTGTCTAATTTTAATTTGTTTTTCTTTGCATGTAATTACTTCTTTGACATCTTGTAAAGCACTTTGAGCTTCATCATTTGTGTGAAACTGTGCTATAGAAATAAATGCTGCTGTTGTGTTGTGTTGTTGTGGCTTTCCAGAGAATCCTTGGGTACAGCTGGTTTGACTTTGTGTCGAATGAGTGGTTGCCCATGAAGTCCCGAATGAGGCACATTACCTGCATTGTGAGGGAGCGTCAGTTACGGCACTAGGGCCATGTGTTGGGGACCTGAGTGGCTGGACCAGTCCAAGGGTTTGCCTACGTAACACCTGGCAGCAGCAGATAGAAGGCCATTTCCAGAGGGCGGGACTGGACCGCATGTCTGCCTGGGGGGTTTCCAACCAGGATTCTCATCTGTTTTGTTGTGTGGTGAGTGCGGCAATGCACTGTACCAGTGCATGCTCCCCAACTGGACTTGACTTGTTGTGTGCAGCAGCATTTTCACATCCTGAGTGAGAGTATCATTGCCTTCTTCCATACACAGACACAAGTGCTTACTCATGCATGGCATCATTCACGATGTTTTATGAACCCCAAGATACAGGCATGGCATACTAAACTGTTTGCTTTACCTTCTTTATTTTTTATTCTGCAGCTTTAAAAAAGGGCTTTTATGATTGCTTTAAGTGTTTACAAATTGATAGTAGAGTACAAGCTGCCAATTGATCATTCCTCTTTGTTTTGCTTGTGCATTTTATTTATTTTTTGCACAGCTGGCCGTGTCTTATTAATAAGTTGCCAAGTTTCTGTACATCTGCACTTGTTACAAGATGGTGGTGGTGCAGTTTTCCTGAGCAGGCTGAGAGGATCTAACCTAACCCTAAGCCTTGGGAACTCTGCCTTTCCTCTAAACCTAACCTAATTTTGCCACCCCTGATGTTAATCACTATCATAGTTGTAATTTGAATTTTACCCCTAAATTAGAAAATTATGACCTATCCCACCCCAACCCTAAACTTAAATATTATTGCTTTTCCAGCCCTAAGGTTAATCAAGTCCCTAACTTTAACATAGATTTTATCCCTAATTTACAAAGGTATGTCCTGTCCTTCCCCAACGGTAATTTTTGCTTGAATGTACTTGATTGTAAAAGTAATACTTTTGACATTTTTCCTTCCCTTTTTCAGAGAAAACCGATTGTATTCATTCTGGTTATTGTATTTACCCTTATTTGAAAATCAATAAATATTGGCAAAATATCATCTTAATGGTCTTTAATTGAAATCTCTGATGGTAGGGGGCAGAATTGGATGGGGTGGGAACAGCTTCAGGTTGGCATGGATGGGGGGGATGGGGACAAATTATTAAGAGGGGAGGGCATAATTGAGGGGGGGATTGATATTTTTACCCCAGAAATTTCACTAAATTCTATTTCGACTATTAATTCAGTTTCAATTTATCAAAATAAATTACCGATAATTTTCACATTTTCAGGATTAGCACAGGGTACAGTTAGAGTACTTCAACAGAATTTCCAAAATATCTAACAAAATTTTCAACCATTACAAAATTTTAAATTAATCACAGCTTACCAGAACAAAACACAGTTATGGGATCTTTTAGTTCATGCATCATGCACCATCAAAAAGAAAGAAAATAAAACTGCTTGGTCAATTCCTTTTTTAAAAAAGAAATAATTTGTAACAAATCTTTGAAAATAGAAATTCTAATATTTCAGTTGAAGTCCTCTAATTGTATTTATGCAATTCAATGTAAGACTTGTGGTAAAAGTTATGTGGGGGAGACCAAGAATTCATTGAAGACCCATTTTATAAAGCATTTACGGTTTATTGACAATCAAACCAAACATACAGTTTTATATCAACATTTTAGTGATCAGACTCTTCAACCAGTAATGTTTGGACTAGAACAGAATACAAAATGGAATAAAACACAACATTTATGAAAAGAGACCGAATGGATTAGGGGTTTACAAACATACTAACCTAATGGACTAAATGAAAAATAATTGTTTTTTAGGCCTTTTTTACTTTAATTGAATTTAATTATATTTGAGTTTTATAATTAGGGTTTGTTTTTCTTTTATCTTACTTTTCTCAGATAATTAATTATAAAATGAAAACACTTAATTGTTAAATAGGAGAGCAATGAGCCAGAGCCCTAGCAGTAATGCTATTATTCCCTACCCTAAGCTTAACCCTAACCTAATTTTGTCCTTGTTCTTGTTAGTCTGTACCACTGCTTGATGTGTCCACCCAGCAGTCATCATGTCCTGCTTATTCATGTGGCTAATCCTTGGCAATTGCGTACTGGGAACTAATTCCCAGTTCCAGCCATTCAGTCCCAGTCCAGTTTTTTATCTTCACATTTGATGAATTCCAGAATTTCATGATAGTTCCAGCTGCCAGTCTACCTGCTTGCTTTTATAGCAGTGACTGTTTCCTTACTGAGTCCACCATCTACTTTTAGGCTTGGTTTTGATCCCTCTTGTGGTCAACTGTTATGTTCTGTGCAGAGACCCTAACAGGTCTCTGATCACTTTTTGTGCCTTTTCCATTTCAAACTTTGCTTCCCCTTAATTCCAAGTTCTAGTGCTTCCTTCACATACTATTTGTGTGTTACTATAAAGACTTTTTTTTTGAATAAAAACTTTCTGTACTGCTTTTGTAGTTGACCTCTGCCACCGAGAGAGAAAAAATAACAAGCAGTTGAAAGGTGGTTTAAAAGAAAAAAAAATTGTTTTTGTTTCTCTTTTATTTACTGGACGGATTTGTGACAACCATACTATGTCCTGTGTTTCAATGAGTCTTTTTTAACTATATATTTAAAAGTGTACGACACTCTGAACTTGTCAGTGTGAAGTGAGCTGTATATAAAGTGAAATATCAGATTCAGAATTGAAAGTAAAAAAAACAAAACACTGGGAAATGTCTTCTGGTTTCTAATCCAGTCAGAAAAAATAACTTTTCTGCTGAGTTTAAGTAAGTGTAAAGAAAAAACAACAAAGAAATCACAAGGTTTTTGTTTATTTAGGCGTAACTAAAAGATTGAAGGGCACCACTGGTTTGTGCTGCTGTCTCACCAATCTAATGTCCTGGGTTCAAACTGCACACCTTGCTATTGCTTACATAAAATCTGCACATTCTTCCACTGTCTATATGGGGTTTGACCAAATGCATGAAGTTTACATTAATTCAAAATTTCAAATGGTTCTATGTATGTGTGAGCATGGATGTGTGTGTGTGTGTGTGTATATGAGAGTGGGTCCTGTGAAGGACTAGTACTCCATGCTGAACAGATTCCACACCCAACACTGCCAGCATAGGCTGGAACGCCTTTATGTGATTCATATTATTAATAATAGGATTAATAATAATAAGTAAAAGAGACTAACTCTTTTTGACAGAAGAGGCACTGTTTTGTCACTTATTGCACATTGGTTCTATGCCCGGAGTTAATTTTCAGTCTATGGTTGTTAAAATTTTCAACAAGTTCTATAGCCTGGTTTTAATTTTTTAATGCTTGTCTCTTGTGGGTGAACAGTGTTACTTCGAAAATCAATAATTTACTTAGGTCTTGTAACATTAAGCTGTAAAGCTCACCTATTACACAAGTTAATAACATCATCAACCACTTGAGCATAACGCATTTCATTCCTGTTAAGTGGTCTCAAAATCACAGAGACATCTTCACACAGTTATATATGGAAACAGCAGCACAGAAAGGCACTCTGGAATGTTCATAGAGTCCAAGTTAATAGAAGGGTCATGCTCAAATCAGGTTTTGGTCAAGGGGGCCTGAGACCATCCCAGCAACAATGTGCCTAAGGCAGGAACAAGAACTACATGGAGCAAATTATATCTAAAAAATGCAAATAAAAAAATGTGTTTTCATCAGCATCATTTTACACAATATGCAGGATGATATTGATCAATACATTATCTTATAAACAGGAGAGATGATAAATATGTGCCCAGGGACATTATTACAGGACTGTAAGCAAGAGGATACATACATTAAGCACTGGTTTTATACATTTTTATTTCATTTTTGAAAAGCAGAACATTATAATAGCATACAGCTCAATCAAACAAATAATAATAATATATCAAATGCACAATTTACTTCAAAATAAATCCAGAAAAAACAAATGAAAAATAGCAACACAAAGGAAAAAAGGCCAAACAAGATGGAACCCCCAATGTCAGCATTATTTATTTATTTTTTTTAAATTTGGACTCTAGTTTCTTACTCAAATGAAAAAACAGGAACAAATTGCTAAAGTGGCAAATGTAGATACAACTAAAAACAGCTGGTTTCAACTTTGGAGTCATGACTGGTTTTAAAAATTGTTGTTATGATCTCAGAAAAGCCATAAAATAGATAAATAGCTCAATTTTAGTCATATTATCACAGCTGCAATAACCTGAATATGTGGAATGAAATATGCATTATAAAAGGCTATAAAGCACAATCCAGCTTGCATGGGAGACGCTTTAACCTTTTCAAATGACAGATTTTGGTCGAGACCTGAAAGGACTGTCAGTATGAGAAGGAAGTGAAGTGTATTGTGGGAAAACTGAAAGACAAAGCAGGACCTTAAAATGTTTTGCATATGTAGCGAAGTATAAAATGTTATTTATAATTTTGTTTTTTTTAGTTATGAACTTCCCCAAAAAATTTGATCCCTGTAAATAGTTAATAGCATACTAACAATATAATTTGTTGTAGTATGGGTGTTAATTAGCGTCACACCTCACAACCTGCATGCACCATGTTTTTTGGCTCTAATGCCAGAAACGCGGTGGATGCTGTGGGGTAGGTTGTAGTTTCAGTTCTCCCTAAGTTTTTCCTGATTTTTATTCCATTTATTTTGTGTTAATAATTTGTAATTGATTTAACTTATTATTTAATAGCCATGGGGGAGAAGACGTTTATGTGACGCCCTGTCCATTTTTTCCTTTTGTTTTGAAAAGGTATGCTATATATATATTTTTATTTTATTTTTATTTTTTTTGTTAAGAATATGTAATTATAAAATTAGCTTTATACAAAAAAAATCCTATGTGTATTGTAAAAAAAAAATTGGAGTAATTTTTTTGTAAATAGTTTTCTATGCAGTGTGTTTATATAAATAAAAAGGGGAGCAGCGCGGTGGATGCTGTGGGGCATAGGGGAGAAGACATTTATGTAACGCCCTGACCATTTTTTTCCTTTGTTTTGAAAAATTTCTTTAAGAGGAAAATAAAAGCTTGTGTTTTAATCCTACGTGCCTATGTGACGATCTTTACACAACACAGAGAAAGGCGGATTTCAGTCGGTTACACATAGCTAGTCTGTTAGCACCTTAGTGCAGATTGGGAATTGTCTGTGAGGTTCTTAAATTTTTTTCCTTTGTTTTCATAAACTATAAAAGTGATTGTGGACAGTAAGCCAGGTGAGTGCATTTAATTTCAGCTAAAAGGGGAAAGAGACAGTGGCCACCTTTCATTTAAACTTTTACCAGAGATACTTCAGCTTTTTAGTTCAGTTTTTAGTTTAGCGCAGCTTTAGTTCAGTTTGTGTTTTGTTGACTTTCTGACACTTTGAGAAAAGCCACAAACATTTAAAAGGAGCTTGCTATCTGTCTAACTGCTGGACACTTTCTAAGGTGCTCTGTCTCCACTAGGAAATCTTTCTTTTTGCTTTTCGAGTGCAGATGTATAATTTGG
Organism: Erpetoichthys calabaricus; assembly: GCF_900747795.2. NCBI lineage: Eukaryota > Metazoa > Chordata > Cladistia > Polypteriformes > Polypteridae > Erpetoichthys > Erpetoichthys calabaricus. The sequence goes on from NC_041407.2 coordinate 55,136,861, forward strand.
AAGTAAGGAACTGCCATCTGGGAAATGTCATCTGGGAGCAAATGAAGACTGCATGAATCCACCCATGTTGTATATTTGTTTGTATTGCTTATATTTGCTGCCTTAGGCTGTTATGCAGATAAATATACTTTTAAATGTAAACCTTAAATGTAATATTCAATTATTGATTACTAGAATTGCTGAGAAGCAATGACTGTTAATTCCTTGTCTAGCTGTGGTCCCTTAAGGGCATAAAAGATGCTTTGTGGAATCCTGTATTGGTGGTAATGTGTATTGAAGTAAAAGAGTGAAAATAAAAGACAGTCCTAGTCAATGAGCAGCCAGTATGGACAGTGAGACAGATAAGAGGTTACAGGTAACAGAGGTAATGCTAATTTGACATTTCTTCAAGCTCACATTGAGGTCAATAATACAGAAGCAGCTAGTTTTGATCCCAGTAACCCTGGAAGAATATCTACTGATAGTATCCAGAGAGGAAAAAAATATTATAATCTCACCCTTATGTAATCTTCAATCTTGTTCTGAACGCATACTCAAAGCAGCTAATAATAATAAGAAGAATACATTTTATATAGATAGTACCTTTCCAATGCTCATATTGGTTTATAGAAATTCAGAAATAGTATTGGATTAAAAAAAATCCCAATGTAGCAATAAATAAAGATAAATACATGACAAACAAAACATTGAAGTAGAACAAATGATAAAAAAAATACCAATAAAACACAAAAAGCACATAATACAAGAAAACTATGAACAAATAAAATAATTTGTGATACAAACACAAATCATCCTGAGCATCTGGACAAAGAGGGCAAACTAAGAGAAGGGCGAGAGTGTCAGGGTAAGTTAAAATAATTTTTTTCTTTTTTTAAGAATGACTTGTATCAGCTGATCTTATTAATTTAGGGAGGTCATTACAAAGTCTGGGTACAATGGAACTGAAGTCACTGTCACCTAAAGAGCCCAGATTAGTTTGGGGCACAATCAGATTGCCAGAATCAGGTAGGTGAACAGGAACACAGTGATGGAGGAGGCTACTGAGGTAGTCTGGGGAAAGGCCATTTAAAGCTTCGTAGACATGTTCACTGTTCCCCTTGCTCAGTCTACTGTTTTCTCCAGCTTAGGTTTAGGTTTAGGTTTAGGTTTCTTTATTTAGTCATGTTTACACAGGAAAACATGAAATTTGCCTTCTCAGTTGCATCTAATAACAGGTAACAGACAGAATGAAATAAAACAGACAAATAGAAATAAGAAAGGTTAAAGTAAGGCAGTTAGATAAAACATATTTAAAAAAAAAAAAAAAAAAAAAAAAAAAGGTAACAGGATATATATCAAAACCTTAAACATTATCTCCGAATAGCTTAACCATCATTGTACCTATTCTGAAGAAATCCAAAGGAAATGACTACTGCCCTGCTCCTCTTACATCAGTCATTATGAGCAGCTTCAAGAGGTTTTTCAAAGTACACATATCCCTCTCTCTGGCTGACTCTCGGGACCAACTGCAATGTGTATGTCACTAGAACGACTCAACAGAGGATGCCATGGCTACTGCTCTTTATACAGCCTTCTGACACTTGGAAAAGAAATGAACGAACATTATGTGATAATAGTGCTACTGATTACAACTCAGAGTGTCCTCAAATCTTGTCTTCAAGCTTTAGGACCTGGGATTGAAAACCCCCTTCATAATTGGATCCTTGAGACATAACAGATGTCAGGAGTGTGGTGAGAGTACGCACAAACATATCCTCTATTCTAACTCTTTATTTATAATGATTATGTTTCTTGCTAAAACTTTAACACCATCACTAAGCAGGAAGATGATATGTGGAAAGGCAGGTCCATGGCTAAGAAGCAGGGGACTGTTTTTAAATTGCTGCACTCGTGTCTTTGGGTGGGCATGATAGTGTGGCGATAGCAGTTCTCATGTGCGATTGCAGGAGTGAACGGTCCTGCTCTTAGCACACAGATGCAGGATCTCTGTGACCCAAATTGGTGGCAGAAACAATTGATTGACACAGCTGTCCCATGCCCCCCCATCTTAAAAGGAAAGTGTGAGTGTTAGAGAGAGGGCATGAAAAGAGAGGAAAGAAGAAGAGGCCAATTGGAAAGAGTGAAAAGAAAGAAGAGAGGAGGGTAATGAAAGGAGAGAGAGAGAGAGAGAGAAGGCAGGAGATGGAGGGAGCTGGTACGTGTGGACAAGTGAGAGTGAACAGGCAGCCTGGGAGGAAAGTCCCAAGCAAAGCCTGTGAACAGCACTTGGAGGCTGATGGCCACTGCAGCTGAGTGACATGGGAGCAGCAGAAGACGAAACACTGCTCGATTGGACCGAACTTGCCAAAGAGAGGCAGCATGGCTGCTGGGGAGTGAGAGGCTCAGAGGCATTCTGTGGGTGGTGCCATGGACCACAGGTGTACAAGCCTCACAGCGGGAGTCAGAGGCTTGATGGGGTGCCTTGGTGGGAGCCAGAGAGGGCTACAAGGACCCGAGCCTAGGATCAGTGTGGAAGTGTGACTGAACTGCAGTTTAGGCGACTCCTTGGCTTCAAGGACCCATTAGGGTTAAGTCAAGAAGACGTCAGCTTTAATGGAGAGCACCCAGGTTCATGGATTTTTGCTGTGTTTTTAACCTTGTTCATTTTAAAGGATTATTTATTTGAGCATTTTAACCTCCACTGAACATCTTTTTTATGAGGTTATTTATTTATTGAAATTTTTGCACTACACCAGTAGTTCTCAAACTGTGGGATGGGCCCCCCTAGGGGGGTGCGAAGTAATAAAAAGGGGGGCGTGAAGATGTGAAAAAAAGAAAACGAGAATCAAAAATATGAAAAAAACATCTATTGAAACTAAAATAAATTAACTTAAACTACATTCTGGTACTAGAAAAATAAATATAGAGTTAGATAAATGTCGATAAAAGTTAAGTAGGTATAATAAAATATGCATCTATGATATATCATTAATTAAAAAAGAACAAATTGGTATTAGTGGGCTCCTTTCAAAAAAACGTTAGGGGGCGCGATTAAAACTGTTATGAAAACTCGGGTCACAAATACTTAAAGGTTGAGAAACGCTGCACTACACAATTGTTGGACACTGTTTTGATTTTTGAATTGTTTTAAATAAAAGCAATGAGCATCTTATGCACCTACCCCTTGCTATTTGTGCATTTGTCCTCATCTGCCAAGCTCATCCCAGTGATGACTATCAATGGTGTCGGGTTCAAGAGGCTCCCAAAACGGAAGTGGGAGTGTGGAGGCAACCCGTACTGTCACATGATATCCCAGTGATCAGATAACAGTTGGTGAGAAGTGTGCAGTATGGCGTCAGACTAACAGCATCTCTGTGAACATCTGTAAGAGTACAGGAAGAATCTGAAAGAAGATTAAACTTATTTACATCAACAGCACAGCAGTATCAGTATTTTTAGGTTTCTGAATGTTAATATAACAGAACGACTTAGTATAGTCTCACCATACTACCATCACACCAATGTATGTTCTTTCTCTGCTGGTTAAAAGAAGACCGGACATTCAATCACATATCTTGTTCATGTTCTACAATTGCTGATCTGAGAATATCCTAGAAGATTTGTCATTGCCTGGCATGTGAGCCACTCCACCCTGGAGTGCAAAGTGTGAAAGAAAGTGGTGGTGAAATCAGAACAGCTTATTACCGGCTGTAAGCTACCAAAAACCCAGGATCACTACTACGTTAAACATGTAGGACTATTTCTAATGACCCCAGTCAAAAACTGTTTTCTCTTCTACTGCCTGCCAAATAGTATTGAGGTATTCAGTTAGGCATCAACAAATTATGGAATGGCATCTACATCCAGGCCATAAGATTGGCACATTGTCAGCAAATCATCCTAACATTCACTGATTGTTTTGTTATAAGGACATATATAGTAATTTTTTGTTTCAGACATATTACACTTTTTTGAGTGCAAAACATTGCATATATTCTGAGAGTTTGATGATTTTCAAGGAGGATATAAATAGTATTGCGGATTCAAGACTGTGTGGCCTTATAGAGTACAGTGAAAAGAGAAAAGGTTATCTTAGCAACAGGACATATTTAAGAAAAAAAGGATAACTTGTTTGTGTTCCCCACATAAAACAGAGTATGTGACCATCTTTTAATGTTAGAAAGGAAGACAGTTGGAGTAGTTGGAGAAAGACGTTCATCAAGCCCATGTGAAAAATGCATTTATGATTTTAGACTTTAATAAAAAGACAAATACACGTAACTAAAAAACAAAGACCTTTCCTTTCCAAGAATAACTGCCTTTCATCAAATTAGAATATTTAGTTTTAGTTACTAAGAATCTGCCTAAAAGCTATGTAGTTATCACTGAAATGTACAAATTTGCTTTTAATTAATTTACATGTTGCATTATTTTTTTCAGATCATAATCTAAGTTGGATTTCCTTTCTTTTTTGCCAAAAGACCACCCAGCACAAAGACAGTAACTGAAATAAAGGCAATCTTTTTGTTTTTAGAAATATTTCTCATATTAGAGAGTTATTTCATAATACTGTAAATAAATAAAGGCTCTTTCTTACTGGGAACATTTACCTGAATCAAACAATGATAACAGCGATAAGTAAAAATTCAATATGTACACGATTTAGAATACACATTATAGAATAAAACTGTGTAGCTGTGCCAGGAACATTCTTTATGCTGTGTCATCTTAGTACAATAAACACTGGCATAAAATACTATGTCAAATAATTTAAATTATTTTTAAAAATGCAATTTGTAACTTAAATGAAATCCAGTCAGGTTATTATTTTAAAGAAAGACAAGAAGCCTCGCTTACATTCAGCTTATGTGAGCCAGTTCCTGTTCAACCAAAGTGGAGTCGGGCAGTCATATTTGGTAACTGAGGCAGATAAGCGTGTTGTGTTGTGAATTGAGAGTTCATGAAATTCCTGTTCAATGAAAAAGGGTCTTTTATTTGTAGCATATCTAATGATGTGGAATTCTCAAAAAAAAATGTTTACATCATCATTACAAATTGGTAAAGCATTATAACCTAAACCAGGGGTCGACAAACCAGAAATAAAACTCAGCTCACCTTTGGGGGCTAGACAACTTGATCCATCATAACACCATTAGTGAGATATGTATGCTTGCTTCTCAGCTGCTAAGCTGCCAATGTTTTGTGTTAATTTGGACAAAGCAATCCACAGACTAGCATGCAGGTGATCATCAGAGAGGATGGATCGCAACCTTGACTTTGTAGTTCTCATCCATGAGAATGTCTGTTCACATGTGTATGGGCTTCCATACATGGTAATAAAACCACATGAAGTTGGTTTCAGAGTAGTAAAATTGTCGCTTGAAAATTCCTTGTAAAATGTTATCAGATCACATTCTTTGTCTTTCAAAGCACTGTTCTATATATATTCAAAGGGACGACAGTGCTGAATTGACAGTTATGTCAAAAGGATTTTCAAAAATCCTAATGGCATCTGCAATAAAATCCTGAAATATCGGAGCAAACTGCTACTGCAACAATTCAGTTTTTTGGACAATGAAGTGTTTTGGGAAACATGTATCTCATGTTCTTTTTTTTAGATCTTGAACAGACTGGAAAGTTATCCAGCTTCTCCTCTGATATCTGTTCCTTGAACAACTGCAGATACAGTTCAAATACTTGATGCTACTATACAAAATATAAATGGGTTTTCCCTTTCCCTGTAGTCCGGAATTTAACTTTTTCATGTGCTGGGTGAGATTGGTGAGAAACGTCAACTTCCAAAGCCATTCAGAATCAGACATCTCTTTGACAGACTTTCCCTCTTCTGAATATGCTGATTTCAGAGAGCCACCTCACTTCGGTATGATACAGTACGTCACTGTACTGTGTGTTGGTTTAAAAAAAAAAACTTGTTGGTGATTTAGTACACATGATTGAATAAAATTTACAGTAGATGTGACAACTGTCATTATGTCTTCAAGACTGAGAGTTTTTCCACAGAGTAGTTGCTGAAGGGTAATGCAGTGCATGCCAACTGGTTACAGAATGCCCTTTGACGTGATATTATTTATTGTTGCCACTAAGCCATTTTTCTTTCCTGCCATGTTCTTTGCACCATCAGTAATGTATTTTAAGTTCTCCCAATTCATATCAAACTGCTCAAGTGTTTTACACACACATAGGAATAGCTCTTCTCCAGTTACATTTTCTTTCAAACTATGAAAGGTAGCTAGTTCCTCGGTGATACTGAATGATTCATCAATGCCCCATAAAAACACCAGCAATTGTGCAGTTTCCACTAAGTTAGTACTTACATCAAGGGCAACAGAATAATTAATGAATCTCTGTGCTTTGCTTTTCGGCTGCTGCAGGAGATTGTCTGTGATTTCTTCCACTCGTCTGGTAACTGATGTTGCTGACGAACTGACTGACTGGAACAAGTTCCATTTCTCTGGGCACACCTCCTCTACAATCTGTTGCATACACTACTTAATAAACTTGCCTTCAGTGAAGGGCTTACCTGACACAGCAACAACTTGTGATACTCAGTAGACAGCTCTGACTGCCCCCCACCCCATTTTCTTCATATTTTCTTCTAAATAGGGAAGGCACTGCTGAAAGTGATTTTTTCAGTTCAAGTTTTCCCTCCACCCATCTCCCGTGTATTCGGAAAACTTTGCCTCATGTTTTATCTTGTAATGCCTTTTGATGTTGTATTGTTTAGCTACTGCAATAGTTTCTTGGCAGATCAGAAAAAAATACTTTTTCTTTCCAGCGGATGCAAAACTATTCTTCTGAACATTTTTCTTGAAATTTATGACCCTGCACATCAGTCTTTCTTTTATTTGACATGATGGAAATCTAGCAATATGCACTAGGCCTATAGTACCAACATAAATACTGTAAGCTATAGTCGCTAGATGAACGGTTCACCGTAAAGGTATGTGGCACTGATGAAACATAAAATTCATTCACATACCTTCATGCGGTTGTAGTCAGTGACCACGCTTTTTTTTTCTCCGATCTTGCCCTTTCTCCACATTTTGGTGCATGGTGGTGTTTCTTTTGTACTCCAGTAGATGCAGATGAAAGAATAGAAAAGAGAAGTCCATTTCACGCTATATAAAATCATCAAATTCAAATATTAACAGTTTCCACACACCAAAGAAACGTCCTCCCTACATTTACGACACAGTTTGTTCATTAATATGGATTTAGAAAAGCTTCTTTGTTGTACCATCAAACATATTTCAGGACATGTAAAACACCATGTTATGTTTGTCAGAATTTTTAGCAATGTCCTTTACCACTCTTCCATTAAAATGGCCCAGTTTGAGTGTTTATATTGGGATAAACCCCATTTGTTAGAATTGGGCTCAGTGTTATCCTCTGTCCGTAATTTGGCTGAATAACCAACTAGGTTACGTGATAACTGGAGACTAGCTAGGGACAGCTTGAAGACCATGGAAAACGTCTAGTAAGCGGTTTGCAGATCACAAGTCTTATAAGATTCTAGATTTATAAGATGGAAGAAGGTATGACTCAATACATGAGAAATTCATCCAAAGATTGAATTGTGTATGCTTGCTACTCCCAAAGATAACAGCAAAACATCTTAATTCCTTGAAATTTCATTATCTTGGTGAATAAGTAGAGACAATGCATTTATCAATAGGTTATGGCAGGTGGGTTGAGCAGCTAAGTGAATACTCTTAATGCTGAAAAAAATTGTTATAATTTCTGAAGCCCCAAAAACACATAAAGGAATATGAGTTGAGTACATTTAAGCAAATTCTGTGTTCTAATTACATGCATGACTGCAAAAAGAGCGCAGCTTTCCCAAAGGGTATTCAAATGTAACAGATGTGGTGTAGCAGGAGAGCTAAGCAGTTATCCAGTATTATTATAATTGGTTAACCTTTTCTCTATTAGTGAACTTGAAATTGGTATGCCATGCAGGTTAGAGAAAAAGTCATTAGGTGAGGAAGTGGTACGCAAAACTAAGCCTTGCTTACTTAAAACGTGATGTTATGTCTAAAGTGACCTATTGACACTTGAATACAAAGCTCTGCTTCTAGCACTGTTGTGGATAAACTGATAATTCTTCATCCACCTGTGACTTCAATATTAATTCTTTCAAGGAAAGATGTTTTAACATATAATATTCCAGTCATTCAATGCGTGGTCGTTTCATGACAACTCATCCACCTGGGAGTTTAATTTGCTTTTCTTAAAAGGATTACTGTTTTGAGAAAATGAAAGGCAAAGAAAATTAAATGAATCGCTAATAATTTGTACAATACATAACACATTCCATATGGAACTGTTTGCCCCCAACTGTTCCAAGGTCTGTGGCTCAACAATTGGACTCCTGAGTGGCAAGATCCAAAACATTCAGCAGTAGCAATATTGTTGAATAACTTGAGTGACAAATCGACTGAATGGTCTCCTCCAATTTGTAACATTTCTTGATATTGCTGTTTTCTTCCTTCTTGACTCCTCTCTTATATTACTTGTGTTTGCCTTGCTTAAACAGCAGTATTAGTTATATAGTGCCTTCCATAATGTTTGGCACATAGCAATGGCAGGTATATTTAAGCAGTCATATTTAGTTGCATGTTGCATATCTCTTGCATGCAATGACTGCTGGAAGTCTGCGACTCATAGACATCACCACATGCTGAGTATCTTTTCTGGTGCTGCTCTGCCAAGTCTCTAATGCAGCCATTTCATCTGCTTGTTTCGGGTGCTTATCCAATGTTTAAGAATAATTTTAGGGTAACATAGCATTCATCTTAAAGAAATGGCATAAATGGCATAAAGGCTTAATAAAATGTCAGAAACCTGCTCAGGCACACCGTGAAACCAGATAAAGGTCAAGTGAACAACAAAATGTACACTGATATATAAGAATTGGTTTAGGAAAAATATTGAGATGGTCAAGTAAATAATGTACCAGAAGAAAGGTTGATGTAATATACAAAATGTAGTGAAGGATGACTAAGAAGTCAGCAGATGTCTTATAAACGAGAATGAGCAGTTGTTATATGCACAGAAATTTCAAGGGTGGTGGCGCAACCCAAAGGTATAAGAAGAACCAGAATATAATATAACCAACTTTTATTTTATATAAATCAGAGTAAAATGTATACACTAATTGACACTGTATGTAAATTCAGTAGTTTATAAAATTAACCTCTATCCTTTGTTTCTCTGATCATTCTGACAATGCTGTAACAGACTGCTTCTGAAGAATGCTCCCTCCAAGGCATTTTGCTGAGGAGTAATTAAAAGATACAATGAACAGCTTTTCTCCTGCCTGATTACTGATTTGTCCTGTTAGAGGATGTTTCTTTCTTTAATAAGATGTTAAATTTCTACCATACCCCTTACATTTTCTCTTCAGCATATGAGAGGTATACTCAATTGAATGTAAATAGGGTGACTGGCTTGGCCATTCAAGAATTTTCTATTTTGTAGTTTTGAAAAACTACTATGTTGTATATTTGGGATTATGTTATTGAAGTGTGGTCTTTGTATTTGTTCATAAAGTCTTGCCTCATGAAGATCTGATCTGTCGAACAGGCCTTGAATGTTTTTCTTTACCATAGTTGAGGATTCTTCTGTTATCAGAATTGTGTGCTGGACGGGGGGTGGGGGGCAAGGGGCTTTCTTGGCCTACCAGTCTGTTTAATGAGCTCACCAGTGCGTTCTTTCTTCTTAATGATATTCCAGACAGTTGATGTAGATAATCCTTAGGTTTCACTAATATCTCTAATGGGTTTGTTCTTGTTTTTCAGCCACATAATGGCCTTTTTAGATTTTCATTGGCACCGCTCTTGTCCTCATGTTAAAAAATGGTAACTACAGACTACAAAGGATAGAAGCAAGTTTAGGTATCTTATGCCTGCACGAATGAAGCAATAACACACGCCTGAGTAATCAAAAACACCTGTGATGTTCTCATGTTCTCATTATTTCACTACGATTTATTTCTTACAAAACATGCTCTGTAGCCAAATAAAGCTCTGAGGAGCACACAAGGCCAAAGAATTGCCTGAACCAATAAAGACAATGTAAGGCAAGCAATGTAAAATCCAAAGGCAAAGTCATAAAACAGAGCATGGGTTTAAAAATCCACGAAATCACAAACAAGCCCAATAAAAATACTTACTAAAGAACCTCACCAACACCATGAATGAATTCAATGAATTACAAGGGGCTATGAGTTTATAAGACTGAAGACAATCCCTTACAGTGATGGGCAGGTGGCCCTGCCTCCTGGGGAATCACCCAGAAGACACAAGGAACATAGCAGAAGGTACTTTGACATATGAAAACTAAATAAAATGCACTGGTAACATAAAAAATTAAAAAAATCGACATAAATTACACATTTAAACTCCAGCCGTTTGGGGATGGACACCTTGCCTGAAACACAAGTGTTTTGAGTTAACTCAGTTATACCTAGCTTTTTTCTGTCTCTTAGCATGAAACCACCACAGCAATGCACTTTTTGCCCCCATGCCCGATATTTTAAGACCCTGATGGATATTTGGGAATCTGAAAATCGGTTTGTCTTAGTTTGTTAAAAAAAATTCAATACCACTGTAACACTTTTTGGATCCTTTTTATTTAGTGGAAAGCCTACTCTCTACTTTAGAAGCACCAATTCCACCTTTGAATAATTGTTTGGAATAAAAAGGGGCTTATTAAGTTATAAAGTAGACTATCAGCGCACAGGCTAAGTGGACTCTTGTCAGATTCAAATTTTCCACTAAAATAAGAGCTAATATTTTTTATAACAAGCCCCTAAATTGAACTAACATCTTATAATAGTGATATGAAACACTACCCAATTATTATTGTCTTCTTTAATATATTTCTATTTTCCTTTAAATGTTTGTCTTTGTAATGTTTATGTTTAACTCTTTGTAGCATGTTGCAGAGTGTTCAGAAGCCATTAAAAAGTCTAACAGAATGTTAGGTTATATAGCGTGATGTGTGGCGTACAAGTCCAAGGAGGTTCTGCTCAAGCTTTATAGCGCACTGGTGAGGCCTCATCTGGAGTACTGGCTGCAGTTTTGGTCTCCTAGCAAAAAAGACATAGATGTTCGTAGACGAGATGTTCATAGATGTTCTTCAAAAAGTCCAGAGATGAGGAACAAGGCAGATTGAAGAACTGTAGGGGATGAGTTATGAGGAAAGATTAAAACAGCTGAGCATGACTGAAGTGTTTAAAATTATGAAGGGATATAGCACAGTGGACTAAAACTATTACTTTAAAATGAGTTCAACAAGAACTAGTTGGAAACCTGATAAGGTAAATTCTGCACAAACAGAAAGTTTTCTTCACACAGAGAACCACAGGCACATGGAATAAGCTACCAAGTAGTGTGGTAGATAGTAGGATGTTAGGGACCTTCAAAACTCGACTTGATGATATTTTGGAGCAATTTTGGAGTATTCTTTAGCTGAACGGTCTATTCTTGTCTAAATCTTTCAAATGTTCTAATTTTTTATACTTATGTATCATCCTCAGTAGTGTTTATTGTGATATATTTGAGCTTGTATTTTGATCATCTGAGCATCTTCAGAATATTACATTTAGAAAATTTTAGAAATGTCAATCTAGCTTCCCTAATATATAGATAACTAATTTTTTTTTGTTTGATTTTAACAGTCTTCTGAAGGATATGGTGTACCAGTTTAACCACATCCTTAAAACTGTGTAGATCATTTGGTTCCTTTAAAAATGCGTACAGTATCATTTAGACGGTCTGCCTCTTGATACACAGCAGAGTTTGGTCCTGTGAATGCTGTTGGCTGTCAGTTAGAGCATCTTAATAGAAGAACTGATTTATTAGTTCATATGCAGTATTAGTAGGATCATGTGATTTAATATAAGGCATTACAAAGGGCTAGAAATCCTTATTACACCAGTTTAATTTGAAGTGCTTGGAATATTCCCATGCTTTGGTTTTCAAACATCAACAGATTGCTTTCATCTGCTGGTAACCAGGTAGCTGCATCTGTGAAGCTTTGTAATAAATTTAAGGAGTTTTTTTTTCCCCAAAGTAAGGTAAAATCTGTATATTCAGAGCTCCATGTGCAGCCTTATGTTTCATCCTCCTTTACTTATGTTCTGGTGCTGGCGACTAACCAGCTTTCAGACTTTTCACTGGAGGAGAGATTAGTTGCTGTGCTTATGGCCATGATCTTGTTTTTGTATTCTTGATGATATGCCTGCATTTCTGGTAAAGGTTTTCTGTTTTATACCTATTAATAACTAAAGATGTTGAGTCTCTCCTCACAGGTACTGTATTATTCTTGCTTGTTTAAAAACGGCAGCGATTACAATAAGTCGTTAATAAAGAAATTACTGATTTATTAGTAGCAGCTGATTCCGGATATGTTATCATTTTTAACTTCTCAGTTCTCTCTGCTGCATTTAACACCATGGTTGGTGTCAGAAATTCAGCTTTGGTCCAAGTCTTACCTTTGTTGTTGGGAACAGTTTGTTTCTATTGGCATCTTTAGGTCAAGTACATCTCATTTATTACACAGTCTTCCCTGGGGTACTGTGCTGGGCCTACTGTTGTTCATTATGTATATGTTGCCTCTTGGCCAGGTCATTTAGAAATATGATCTGAAATTTCATTTTTATGGTGGATATTCAAATGTATATAAACATTAAATCACTCAAATATCAAGCTCTCATTCCTGCATTACATGCAGTACTCAAGAATTGTGTTCACCTACCACTGTCTATTTTCTAATAGTTCAACACAGGTGAGGTGAAAAACCTTGGTGTTATTTTGGAGTCTACTCTTTCTTTTGGTTCACATTATAAAAATGTCACTTGGACTGGATGTTTTCATTTAAAAAAATATAGATTTCAAAATTCTCTTAATCATGCAGCTGTAAAGACCCTCATACATGCTTTTGTGACCTCACGGCTCGACTACCATAATGCACTTCTCTTTAGATTGTCTAGTTGTGTGTTGAATAGTTTGCAGTATGTCCAGAATTCAGCAGCTAGTGTTCTTACCCATATTAAATCATGGAACTATACTACTCCCTGTGATTAGAGGTCTGTGGCGAAGCACAATTTTAATAAATAATCGGGAGCATACAGGTTCCAAGCTGGTGCAGGTGCAATTGTGAGTGTGCATATGCCGCTATAAAGGAACAAGAAAGGAACAAAAAAGAGAAAGGAAGAGAGAATGGAGGTTAAGGGACAAGAAGAGGCTGGTTAAGGAGAGCCTGTGCTGGAAGGAAAGGAGGTTGGTGGTCAGAGTATGCCCAAGAAAGTGGGCAGCAGGCTGGCAGTTGATAGCAGGGCTGGAGAAGGGACGCCCCATTGAGCAATGTAGAAGATTAGATGTCTCCCTTTGGATGGTGAAGAACTGGCTGAGGGAGATACAAGTGGGGTTTGTAGTGGAGTCCTACAGACACCCTTGAAATGGCTGTGGGAACCCACACCAGGGATTAGTGAAGGACTATAGCTGTCACTGGGTGTCTCCTCTTACTGCAAGGTGCTGATGGGATAAGCTGAGGACACTCCAAATTTTAGAATGGGAATTGGGGCTAGTGACTGTTTTAAAAGACGATTTTGTCTATATTGTAATCTCAAATTTATTGGATCTGCTTATTGATTTGAACATCCACTTTGCATGTCATTTTATGGATCATTTATTATTTGAAGATTTCTGCATTGTACTTTTGGACACTACTGTTTGTTTTAAATAAAAGCACTACACACTTTGCACCAACTCCTCACTGACTGTGTGCATCCTCACTTGTCACAGCTCATCCTCAGGTACGCTATTGGTGTTTCCAGCTTCAAGAAGCTCTTGAAAGCAATCAGGGAGTGTGGAGTCTACCTGGACTTTCACACTCTCATTCTTCTACATCTGCATTGGCTCCCAGTGAAATATCATATATAAGGCACAGGACAAGGATGTTTCAATGTTAATTGTCTCCAGAAGAACTTCTTAGAACAAATGATTAAAGAAGCCTGCTTGTCATGTTATATGATTAATGTAATTAATTTTCTAAGCCCATATGACATTTTAGTTTTTGACAAACCACTTCTGTGCTTCCTGCATACTTTTTTACTCCCCGTGTCTTTCCTGCTGGGTGTCAGTAATACATCCTTTTGTGTGAAAATGTATTGATGTTAAACAAGTTTGGTTTCACAAATTGTGTCCCTTGATGTAAATGGAGCAGCATTCAAATACCACAGGATATCTGAACATGGTTGCCAGTTGGGTGCATCATTTATTGGCTGCAGTTTATTCTTCTGTGATTGCACAATTGCACTTTTAAATCAATCTAATGCCCCATACTACAAGAACAGAAAAGCCCTAAACCGTTTCAGTTCAAAGATCTAATTGTTCACCAGATCACAGTGTAATCAACTGCCTTTGGCAAAACACAGAATCAGCTATTCAGAGTAAAGATCCACCACTACCTAAATTCCAGAATCTATACGAGGTATCCAATTGTTGTACTTTCAATACCTTAAGTCAATACAACTGGGAATCAATTTACTGCTGGGTAGATGCACCTAATAAAGCAGCCAATGGTGAAAAGGACCATCATTTTAAAAACAAACCTTACAATAGTGTATAATAACAAGTATTATAGTAAAACCATATAACTATATAACAGATCAATAATTTTCTACAATGTTGTGATAATTTTGTTAGTTGCCTGTACAACTTTCTCTGAACACATGTGCAAACATGATGTGTCTTTGGTCACAGTGGTAAAGTTCCCACCTTGATCAGTCAACTTTCTCCACTTTTCCACTCTCCATTTGCAACAAAGAAGAGCAGCAAGAAGTAAACCATTTTTTATGGCCTGAAGGTATACCAGGAGCTGAAATCCTGTTGGTTCATCAGAATTATGGCATGGACTTGGTCAATATTGTCATCAGTAGTGGAGTGGACGGACTTCTTTTTGTGCTTAACACTTCTCCAGCCATTTAATTTCTTAATCCATTTGTAAATGGTCCGCTATAATTAAACACTGCCTCCATATTGTACAGAAAGCCTTCTATGGATTTATGCACTAATCCACTAATGCTTTTGGGACAGGTTTTGCTTTCTGTAAAGTAGCAATGGAAGAAATGGTTTAAGAAAATGGATGGGTAAAAATTGTTGTGCTAATATAGTAGTTAAAGCTGCTACTTCACAGATCAAACATCCTAAATTTGAATCCCATGCCCTGTCTTTGCTTGTTTACATTTTGCATATTCTCCCTGTATCTGAATGGGTTTTCCTTAAGAATCTCCAGATTTTCTTATACATCACCCAAACACGTGTACAATGTTAATTGGCAATTCCGAATTGGCTGTTGCATGGATGTATGCTTGAGTAGGCCATGTAATAGACAAGCAGCACTGATTTATGGTTTGTGTCATAAATCTTTGTTATGAATTCCCTGCTATCTGACAGTCTGTTTGATTTCTTTTTAATATCTGTCTTTAAAGAGCTCTAAAGCTATAATGCCTGGTAAATATTTTAAAAACATGAAGTTAAAGCATTCTTCAAGTTTCCTTCTTATGTCTGACTCATTGGCTACTAAGGCTTGGTTTATAGAAAACGGTAAAACCATCAGGCAGGGAATTGATTAAAGGAATAATATCGGTATCTCTAAACCAAATTCCACTAGGAAAACAACTACTAGCAAATGTTTATTTTTTAAAAGAATGTAAGTCACCTTAAAATGATCTAATAAGAAGTAGTTAATTTTGTATATAAAGATTTTGTATGTTGCAAATTATTTATACTTGCTGTTCTGGTGGAAAACTACCCTTTAATTAAACATCTAATCAGGGTATTTTATTGTTTCCTACAAGTTTATTTGGAGTTAAATTTCAATTAGTAATATTAATTTCTGAAATTTCCTTTGATTTCATTAAAACAATTCAAGAAAAAACAAACATGGCATAATTTACATTGGGTAAATAATGCTTACTTTCAGTTTAAAATCCATAATGTACATAAAACCCATAAAAGACACGTACAGATCCAGCCATGCAAAATGCACAGCTAAACATTGAACTACTACATAATGTACTTCTTCTCTGAATATGTATGCATGCTATTGCAAACAAAAAACTCTTTTTTCAACTTTATTAAATTTACTTCTTCCTTTACTTTAACAAAATGCTTGGGAAAGAAGTGGTGTAATGGCATAGTTTCAAGACAGGGGGGCCTTGTGCTCTGGAGGCTGTGGCTTAATACACTGTAGGAGACATACGAGATAGACAGGCAGGAAGTCGGGAAGATCCCTTACCTGGAATGGAGGACCTGAGAATATGGAAAGGCATCCCAGTCAAGAGAAGGAAGGAGGTTACACCCAGACAAGGTGCCATAGGGGATGGATGGACACTCCAGCCGGACATGGTTCCAGTACCTTCTAAGGACGGGAAAAAAGGGAAGGACAGGGAAAGACTGTCACAGAGGGATATCTAGTTCTCTCAGGCGCTAGATGGCAGCAGCCCTCCATGACGGCCCCCATTTGGAAACCAGCAGGGAATGGTGGGAAATGTATTCCAGCAATACAGTCCTGCTGGAAACCATGGGTACCGCAAGGGGGCTCTGTAGGGAGATGTGCGCCTCAATTTATGGGACTTCCGTATGACCTGGAAGTACTTCCATCGAGCAGTGGCCCTGACACCGGAAGTACTCCCAGGTCCTCAATAAAAGGGACTGCACTCTCTTATCCAGGTGAGTCGGAGCTAGGAGGATGAAGAGCAGCTCTTGACTGGAGGAGGGCAGTGCGGTGGTGAGAGGAGAGAGTATTGTAAGAAGAGGAAGAAAATCTGAGCTTTTGCAACTTTGCAGAGGTGTGTGCAATAAACACTTCTTTATCTGAACCTAGGACTTTAGGTGTGATTTTGTTTGGGGGTCTGGGGCTCAGTGGCACCCCAGGGTTCAAATACACAGGCATAACGTGAGTTCATTAGCTTAACAAGTTTTAAGATGTTTTAAAATAAAATAGTAAAAAACAGCACTTCTAGAAAATAAGTAGTCTTTGCAGTCCAACCAACCTCTGGCCTTTTTTACTCCTGCCTTTAACATTGTGAACAACTTGCGACAGGATTATGATGGGATCACTCCAACCACATGCAGAAGTTGTCAGAAACAGCATTGTTTTGCCTTTTTATTTAGTGTGCATACTTTGTGCCAAACATCACTGTGCCCATCAGTAATAAAATGAGAAGGGTATCACTCGAGCTCCACAGTCCTCCCTCCTTATATACCTCTCTTAGGAGGCCTTACTTCTGTACTGTATGTGTCTCAAGGGACATTCCACACACACAACAGAACTCTAAGAACCATATTTAAAATGTAGAATAAAGCCCATTGGTCTAAATAATAATTGTCATTATTGTATATGTAAGATTGTAATTTTCAGATAAAATCACATTATTTGTATTAAAAATATCCACCATTCAGTAAATAACCAGGTTAAAGACTCTGGAATTCTGTAGCTACAATATTAATACCATCTAGTTATATATTTTATGGTGTTTTCTTGTAATGTGCCCTTGAATATCTTGAAAGGCACACATAAATAAAATGTATTATTATTGTTTCCTTTGCCAAAATATCCTTTACATTTTCTGGTAAAAGCTCAATTGCTCCACATACAACTGTACGTTTTTGCTGCTCTAACTGGTGGTTTTACAAGAGTGTGCACTCACTGACATTTTCAATAACAGTGCAATCTCGTGCAGTAAGCTGCAGCCTGTACACCACAAAATAATGCAGTATTCCTTTGAATTGTGAATGACTGCATCTGTATATTGTTTGTGGACTGTGGAAAGTGTACTAGAGGATGAGCTTGCAATTGAATTCTGACTCACCGATTCATGTTTAAAATGATACTTTCCCATATGAAAATTCAGTACCACATTAAAAATGGCATTAAGACATATCCTCATAAAAAGATAATGTAAACAGCCCTGTATGGGTTGAAATTGATGGTAAGGGAGAAGGAGTACTTGCCAAGTATAAACCTTTGGAGAAAAGTATGATTCTGGACAAGATGAGCTATTTGATGAAATATTAATTACTAAAATCTTCTGCATCTGTGTCTCTGAGGACAGTAACATGAATCACAGACAGAGCATCCAAAGAACAGGCTGGTATGGAGGAACATTAAAATTCTCCTGGCTTTCTTTCCTGTCCTGTTAGTTTAAATGTTTTCAGACATCCAATGAACTCTCTAATGTTATTTCTTTCTGATTATAGGTCTTGTTTTTATAACAATTAAAATTAACTGAATTGTTGTCTGCAGTAGCAATGTGAGTTGCCCTTAAAATGTTAGAAGTATTTGGAGACATTTCCTCAAGAGAATGTTTTTCATTCTCTATAATGTCCTGTATAATATCATTTTCCATTATAGCAGTCTTCATAATGAGTAACATAAGGACAATGGAGAATTTACTTAAGATAGGACACCATTTGGAACCAAATTCTAAATTCTTAAATTGAAATATGTCTCTGTGCACTTGTCAGAGTTTACCTGGAAAGTCAGCAGTTGGTTCCAGTATTTGCCATGAGGCAGGATAACTGCAAAGGAAATGGATACTTTTCAAATACCATTGTAATTTGTAGACTTCTAGTAAAATACTTAGGCTGTTTCCCATTTTACAGTATTCAGGCTCTTTACAGTGAGAGAAGATATCGCTTTTCGGCTCATTACAATAAGTCTTAAAAATACCTGGCTAAGCAAAAAAGCAAACAAAAAAATAACTGTCACTTCTAGTCACTTGGAAAAGAAACTCCTGCCGGAGCCAATTGGAATTACATAGATTTTGTAATTTGCCAAATCCAGGTCCGCGACCATTGTGGGGAGCTTTTTAAATCTTTAACAAAAATAGAATGTACATTAACTTTGGTGCTTTGCTAGGAAAATTTTGTTACATGTGTTTCTTCAATCAGAAAGCAAAATAACAGGATTTAATCCAATAATACTTTATTTTTAGCTTTAGAGAAAGTAAAGTTATATTTCCAATGAATTTTATACCTGAGGTGATTAAAAGCTCAATGAATAATGTCCAGGGAATTACAAATTATACAGAGCATAAGGTTAATAAAAAATGGACTATAAAGATTCTACAACAAAGGAATATGATACACTTTAACTCAGTGACAAAGCAGAACATGGGAGATAAACACACATAAATGAAAAGAAAAATGCCTCAAATTGTAAATTAATATATTTTCTAATGTTCACAAAAATACATATTTTGTACTGGGAAATAGGTAATTGAAAAATTCCATAAATGATAGAAGTAATGCATTCTGCTAAAATGCTGTGAGGTACTCTTGCACATCCATGATAATGTTAAAGCAGCAGTAAACTCTACAGGCAACTTCTTTAAAAGAATCCTTGATTGATACAGAGATAACGGAAACACAACCAAAAAAAGCACGAATGAAGATACACATAACATTACACAACACAAGTTTTGTTGTTCTTATTAACTCACAGTTCAAGTCAAGAATATTAGACTCTTTACTCATTCAAACTGGATGTAGCCAATCACAAGAGACTGTAAAATTCAAGTTTTAATAAAAAAAGATAGGACAATTAGTTAAAAATATATTCTTATAAAACTACAACATGCTTCCTAATTTTATCATTTTTGTTATGAATGGTGGTCTGTGGGTTCAGAGGTTTCAGCTCTACATAAATGTCATACCTGGATGCCTCTCACAGATGTCTAAGCTTCACACTAGCCTTATAGATGTTCATTTTATATTCAAGATGTTGATTAATTGATTAAATATTTATAATTGGACACACAGCCCAAAGGTAGCTTCAGCCGGTCACAATTTACTTGATACATTTAAAGAAAATTCACACAGAAATGCTGTATTTGGCTGTTGTTTGAAATCTAATCATTAATACCATATTAAGCATCAGTGAGACATCTTCAAAATCTTATGAGTCTACATTTTGATCAACAATAAACACTAAATCATTAATGTAATGATTGTAACTTCATTTTCATTATTGCTGAATTATAGCTGATAATAATCACAAATAGACAGATTCTGCCTGCTCTGAACAGCACATTCTGCACGTTGATCTATCAGTGGACTTCCCAATATGTGCGTTAGTAGCAGGATAAGATCCTGCAAACTGAAAGTCATGCCTGACCTCGTGATCTGTAGTATGAAAATGTGATGCACAAATGAATCATTTATCTACTAAAGGAACTCAATGTACATGTGCAATACTAGGCCTAAATATTAGACCTACACCCTTAAAACATTTACTTTACTGAGTTGTGTGGCTCCATATAGAACCATTGCTTGAAAATAAACCATGTTATTCTGGGAAAGGTTCTTTGCATATGAACTTGGTTCCTTTGGCTTTGAAAAGGTTCCTTAGCCTATGTTATTGTATACAGCAAAAGTGATTTTAAAATGGTATTTCACAAACCTATTGTCATCTGTCTTTGGTTATTTATGGAAGTTGTTACTGATCAGAATAAATGATGGTTCTTTCTGGAACCTTCATATGAATGATTCTTTTGGGAACCAAAAGTGCTTTCCTAATGGCATTGCTCTGAGGTACCACTTTGGCACCTTTGTTTCTAAGAGGTACTCCTTCTCTATCTATCTATCTATCTATCTATCTATCTATCTATCTATCTATCTATCTATCTATCTATCTATCTATCTATCTATCTATCTATCTATCTATCTATCTATCTATCTATCTATCTATCTATCTATCTATCTATCTATCTATCCTTTCCTATGCTCTTTTTCATTTAATTATTCTAAAACAAACTTTGTTTTAACTTCTACCTGCCTTCTGTCACAGTGTATTCATTTTTTGAACACAATGTAGTGTGTGACATGCCATCTTATTCATCACTGAAAGTACATTTCATTCCTCCAGTCTACAAATTGTAGGTAACTTTTTTTGAAGATATGTTTTGTAATATCGAGATGGATTATTACTTTTAGATATTATGGTTATGATGGATCCAAGATAGAGACTGTGGCCACTCAGGCTGAGATGAAAATAAACTGACAAGTACTATAATAATGAATGATAAAAGAAAAATACTTTGAGGATGAAAGACAAATACTGAGAGTCAGAGTATGGTACACTGCCCACATTCACTTGTTACTTTATTTATGTACTACACAGCATAGTATTATTTTTCATTGCAGCATTCTTCATGATACTTTAATAAGCTGCTTTGTCATTTTTAACTCACCTTTCATATGGATTCACACCCACCTCCAAAGTAAACCAAATTAGTACTAATTACTAAAATTAATTTTCTGGAGAATATAAAATTAGTGACATGATAGTATTTGTGACAAGATCAAACACTGAATTAATTCCCATCGTCTGACTGTGCTTTAATGCAATAATAATATAGTCAGTATTGATTATCTCCTTTAGATCATTATCTTTTATTTAGTCTTTGCAATGTTGGACAACCTTTGATTATCACAGGATGAGCTTGAGGCAAAACTATATTTTGTTTTAAGGCTAGAACGCTTTTAACCATCTGAATGACTTAGTGAGTTTCACAGAACCTCCTTTGATATAAAGAGATGGAGGCTAAGTAGGCCCCGAGGTTTAATTGATTCATATTTTATTCTGTGTACACCTTATTAACTTGAGTGTCACCTGCAAGATTTGTTTCCGGAGTCCTTTTCAGTCCAATAGGCTTACCTCCTACTGCAGGGCAAACTGTAACGTCTTAATAGAGTGTCTGTCAGAAGTAAAGAAAATACTTCTTAGTGAGGAAGCATGTTTGGCTTGTCATTCTGGTAGACTCTCTTATCAAACAGCTTTTCAAGGGTGAGGAGAGTGTCAGTCATAACCTGTTATAAGAAAAAGAATTACCTTTCATGCATTTCTCCATGTTAAACTATGGTGTTCTTTCATTCACCTATTGTCTTATAAAAACAGTTTGCATTTCAAGTTTGCGTACAGGGAGACATCAGTGAAGAATTTCTTTTCAATCCTGGTAAACATTAAACATTAAAATACATATTTCAATTTAAAGCATCATGAGGTCAACGCACATTTTGTTAAAATTCACCCAAGTCAGTCTAATCTGCTTTGTCCTGAACAGGGGTCATGGGTAACCCCAAAAGTCAACATTAGAAATTCTTACATTTAGTGCAGATCCAGCTATACTTACTTTTTAGGGAAAATCCATTCTTTACCAAATACATTTAACACTTTTCAAGTGCATGGAGGGCTGTACCCTATCCTAACAGCATCAGGCACAAGAAAGGAACCAATCCTGAATGGGAACTCCATGCACTTGAAAAGTGCATCCATACTAAATTATCCGGAAAATTTTGAATTGCTTGTTAGGCAGCATACTAAATTAAATACTATGTTCATCCAGTAGGAGATTCCAAAAGGTTGCATCAGCAGCAACTTCTGATATTTTCTACTATTTCTTATTTTCTTTTATATGAACAGCTAGAAGCATCTGTCCTGTGTAAGAACAAGATCTACAGAACTACATTAGCAAATGTGTAAGAGCGGAAGCTGGCTGGCAGATGTGCATGGGCTGCACTGTTTAGCCTCTGCCGATGAACCAGACCTGACGATTTGTGTATTGTATACACACACACACATATATATATATATATATATATATATATATATATATATATATATATATATATGTGTGTGTGTGTGTGTGGTGGGGGAGGTGGCTAAGTCAGTGTGATCAGTGTGATCATTTCATCTGGCCACAGAATCACTATTAATGAGACTGAAAAGCGACCCCACCATAGAGACAAGAACCAAACTGTCCATTAAAGACATAATGCACCTAATATCACTTTGCCAATACTACACTCAGAAAGAAGGCATGCCAATGGGGTCGCTGTTATCAGGACTTCTAGCAGAACTGGTAATGCAGCGATTTGAAAACGTGGCTCTATCCCAGTTCACACGCAAAATTTGGATATGCTACGTAGATGACACATTCGTCATACTAAAAAATGACCAGCTGAATGAATTCTACAACCACATCAACACAATATTCACTGCAATCCAATTCACAATGGAAAAAGACATTAACTGACACATCAGCTTCCTGGACATCTACATTGAAAGAAATAATGACGCCACCCTGACCACAAGTGTTTACCGTAAAGAATGCTACACAGACAAGGTATTACACTTCACCAGCAACCACCCGGTATCTGTGTTAAAACTCTATTCAGAAGAGTCCACACCCATTGTAATACGAAGGAAACATAAATGAATGAGAGACACTATCTCTTCCATCTTTTCACTTCAAACAGATACTCGAAAACATTCATTAATCGGAGCTTACACAGAAGATGCCAAAAAACTCAGCAAACAATCGACTTGAATCAGAACCCCCACCCCACCTGGCACGCACTCCCTTATCACCACAAGGTGTCTGAAGGTACAGCGCGCATCCTGGCCAAGTCAGGCGTCAGAATAGCACACAAACCCACGAACAATTTGCCGTGTTGTGAAGGGGGGTGGGGGGTGGGGGGGGGTATGGCTGAACACACGCTAAGGAGATGCCGTCGGATCATCTGCTGTATTTCTGCTGTTGCTGCTGGCGAGCTGCGTGTTCCTTTTGTCATGCTGCACGTCGATCATTTAAAAGCCTGTACTGCAGCTGTCCTTTTGCCACTTCGCATCTCTGCCTCTTGCGTTGTAAAGGGGGGAGGGGGATACTGAATGCATGCTAAGGAGAAGCGGTCGGATCATCGATTGGCTCCCTGCTGCTGCTGCTGGCAAGTTGCATGTTCTGCTTGTTGCTTGTCGTTGGGAGCACATGACGTCTGTCTGCCAAAAGCATTCCAAACAACTGATTGGTTATAAGTCTGTGAACTTGTTTTAAATGTTGTCTCACTGTCTTGTCTTGTGTGACGTTAAAGTGTCTCTCGCGGGACGTCAAATTGTCTTCTGAGAAGATCACGTCTCCCTAGTCTCCTAGTTTTTTTTTATAATAGGGAGATATATACTACTGGTCACAAGTTTTAGCACATGTCAGTTTTTCTTCAAATTTAATCAGCTGAAATGCAATGATTGGCCTAAAATGCCATAGGTTTAAATTTAAAGTTTATGGTAGGAAAACTGAAAAAAGGAAATTTCAGAATATTACAAATGGGTCTTCTTCAGTGAAAAACTAATACATTACAACCTACAGATGTTGCACAGAAATTAAAGTAAGTTAAGCCTTTCAAGTTGAAATTAACAATTTGCACAGGTGTGTCAACTTCTGTTGATTACTTAAAAACCCTCCGTCTTTCTTAAACCCTCTGAATTTCCCCTTGGGGTTAATAAAATGTATCTAATCTAATCAGAAGTAGAGCTGGAACAGACTGTGTTACTACACCCTAGATCATTAACAAATGAAGTGAGACAGAGCATTATTACCCTTAGAAGTGTAGGCCTTTCATTTAGAGAAACTGCAAAAAAAAATCAAACTGTGAGTGAGCATGATGTCCTACACAATCTAAAGGCATTTGGAAACTGGAAGAAACTCTGATAGGAAGAGATCTGGCAGACCCAAAGTCACAACCCAATCAGATGAAAAGTTTCTGGGGATCATCAGCTTGCATGACAGGCGACTCACAGCACAACAGCTTCAAGCACAGCTTAACAGTGATCAATAAAAGCAAGTCTCAGTTCCTATTGTGAAGAGGAAACTTTGTGCTACAGGTTTGACAGGGCAAGTTGCAGTTAGAAAGCCATTACTAAAAGGACTAAATAGGGCCTTGAAATACCAGCTATAGACTACTGCAAACTGGAAGAACGTCTTATGGAACAATGAATCAAAATTTGAAATCTTTGGTGCATCACACAAGGTGTTGGTATACCATCGAGTTGGTGACAGGATTGTTCCTTAGTGTGTGACACCAACCATCAACCATGGAGGAGGAAGTGTGATGGTCTGGGGTTCTTTTTCTGTATGCACAGTTGATGACTTGCACAGCGTGTTTGGCATTCTGCATTAAAAGGGATACCACAGTTTGGCTGTCAGAAAAAGTGGCGACTTTAAATAATCAAAAATGTGAAGAAAATTGTGTACCCTTAATGATTCCTTGAGTTATTTTTTATTTGCAATTGTTTATTTGTTCTATGCCTTGATTTTGTAAAACATTAAGGCAATAAACTGTATGCATTTCCATAAAAACTTGTTGTTCCAAGATACCGTTAAACTGATTGCAAAATATAACCAAGGCATTACTAGTGTTTCTAATGGCAGTTACTGATTGAATTGACTAATGTTTTTATTTATTATTCACATATAAAGCCCCATTTTAAGCAGCCATTCCTTCAGTGTCCTAATGGTAAATTAGTATATCCATAATTAGTCATGTATAATGGTAATTGATAATTAGAGTAATTGCAATAGCATCACTGAAAACAGTAATTCTGTTCACTCGGATTGCAGGCTACTGGCATTACTGAAGTTCAGTTCTAAGTTAAAAAAAATGGTCAAAATGAAACAATTTTCTCAAGAAACATGTCTTTTTTCCAGAATGAAATCAATTTCATTTGACACATTGATTTTGGGGCCGGTGAGCCTGGGGTGAGGTCTATTTAGTGGGTGCCGACCTGATAAAAGGGATTATCTGGCTTCTCTTAGTATTGAGGCCATTTCCCTTCCTTTTTTTTCCAATTCTGTGTGACAGTAATCATAACATAATGAAAATTGGAAGAGTGTCCACTCACATTTGAACATAATTTTGTCATGACCTTCGGCTGTTTTCATTATCATTGGTGTTAAACTGAGACCCTTCTTATGGTTCTCACCTCGTATGTTCTTTAGCACAGGCATGTCAAACTCACTACCATTGGTGGGCCGCTTCGACTGCCATACGTGCGTCAGTGGGCTGTACTGTAACAAATACTATTATACTATTATACAAAGTTACTGTAGCTTTCTTTCCAATACTGAAAACTTTAAAGAATGTAACACTTAAAGTTTAAAGTTTAAAGAAAAGCAATTTTCATGCAGTCTCCATACAACAGTGTAGAATTAGAGTCTTAACCTCTTAGCTAGGTCCTTATTATATTACTAGGCTCACCCTCCTTTTAAGGCGACCGACTTTTATCCTCAATTTGTG
Organism: Erpetoichthys calabaricus; assembly: GCF_900747795.2. NCBI lineage: Eukaryota > Metazoa > Chordata > Cladistia > Polypteriformes > Polypteridae > Erpetoichthys > Erpetoichthys calabaricus. The sequence goes on from NC_041407.2 coordinate 55,163,005, forward strand.
TGCGCTCCATGTGTACATCAGGCATGTAAGTGTAGGGAATGAGAACATCAAAGTGCCCATTCATAACATCTCCCGAAAACCTAAGTTTTTGTATCCCCTCGAGTGCCTGTCCAAACTTGGAGTGTAGGACTCCATAATAATATACTTGAAACTCATTGGGGAACAACTCTCCCGCTGCCATTAGCTCAGAAATGGTACCATAAGTTTGAGACTTTGATATTTCAGTGAGATACTGAAGCTCATTTGTATAAGAGATTCCTGACGGCATCATTGTAAATGGCTGAAACCTTGACCAATTACTTAAAACATGTCGTACAATGTCAGCCTGAATCTGTACCGCTAAAGACGGAGTTTCATGCACTAAATAAGCTATAGATGAGAATAAGCAATTATCTTCAGTTACTCCAGTTTCCTATCCCATCATAAAGATGTACAACTGGCAATGCATTATGGGAGTGTGCTCTGCAATGTAGCAGCTTGTGACCCAGGATTAGTCTCTCTCTTGGTGCCAGGAAAATCCACCTACAATGGAGATTTGTAATGGAATAGATAATTTGCCATACATTTTGGGTATAAACTCAGTCTTTGGTCTGGCAGATAGTGAACTGTAAAGTAAAGATTCAACCATGAGTGCCAAGGAGTTTTCAAAAGAAGGTTAGGACGATAGTGAAAAGTTGGACGAGTACAAAAAAATTCAAAAGTTGTGGAGGATATATGGTACTATTAAGATACTGCCAGATCAGGCTCAAGCTGAAAAAATCATTTTACCTGCATTTTTCTTTTTAAAACTTTATAATGTACCAGTTAGACCACATCTGGAGTACTGTGCACTGTTCCATTTACTATGCTACATGAAAGGATGTACGCAGGTCGATTGGAAAGTGCTTGAGGGAAATAGGAGTTCCAGGTAAGGATCACTGAGTTGTCAAAGGGTATAGGCCTGGGGAACTTTTCAGATCTTTCTCTCCAGCGATTACAAATCAAACGACAGCTGGGTGAAGTCTTGCTTGCCTCTGGTCAAAGAAAAGAGGTATGCTAAACACAATGAAAATGAATTTGCTTTTCTTTTAGTTTAATTTCTTCCACTAGTAGATAACTAAAGATTTAATACGACAGAGAAGGAAGTAACGGTGAGAGTCGCTAGCCAGTTAAGAAAGTCTGTCCGCGTCCTATTCGTTCTTTTCCTCCCTTCCTGCTTCGGCATAGGGAGCCCGAGAACAAGCCTAAAAAAAAACATTTTAAAAGCATGTCTGAAAAGGTAAGTACAGGCGTCTGTGCAATGCCTATTCGAAGCATCTATGGCATTTTCCAAATCTGTCTAGTATTAGGAGAGCTAGGAAAACTATCTTAATCATATTTAGCATATGCAAAGAACATTCAACAGATTTAGGAGCAAATGTTTTTTTCCCTTGTTTACTGTTACTAATGAAAACATTTTTGTTTCTTGTTTTGGTGTCCATTGTCTTTCTTTTTTCACTTAGTGTTAACCTTGCTGATCTGTAGTTGCAATTTCAGATATTCCCTTTTTATTTTTCAATAAAACTGTTTGTTTAATTTTTTTTACTAAAGCTTTTGGAATGAAGTAGAAAGTAGATAGGTAACAAAAAAAAATGTTTACAACCTTATAATAGTGCAAATTTGGTGGAGACCCATTTCTTTAGATGATCAGCTGTTATTGACATCGTGGAAGCTAAGTATGGAATTAAGGTGTTAGAGACATATAGACAGAAAACTGAAGATACCATGTTAAGTAACTCATATTCAGCTCCCAACAAACAAAAAAATAGGAGTTAAGTAGAATAAGTATATTAAAATGAATGCAGGAATGCCCTGACAACAAAGTGCAGTAAATACATTCTGTGAGGTTTCTAAGAAAATCCAAATATCAAATTTTTAGTGTCAAAATTCAGCTGACGTATAAAAAAATTCAAAATTTCTGTGGCTCATACATGCTCCTCCTCAGTGTGAGTTTTCACAATTGGTGGAATTTGGTTGATTCACATTATTATGTATTTATTTTTAGCTCTACGTGTTTATTTTGTTGCTTAATTTATACCATATGTGTTTGCTTTCTGCTTCCTATGCCATTACCCTACATTATCCACTGAATAAACAAAATAATCTGCCAATAAACAGAGAAAACAGAGTGACCGAGCCCCAGTCAGCTACACATGGTTTTCATGATAGTTGCCTGACAGTGTAGTAGGTTGCTCTATGGCGATAGTGTCTGCCTATGTGAGTAAACCTGTCTATGATTTTAAAGGTTGGTGTAAACGGTTACATGAGGTGGCACTTAACCTTGAAGGGTTAAAAGGTGGTGTTGCAAGAGCTCCAGTTGTGGGGGAATATTGAGGCAATCGAGCGGGGTGCAAAGGTCCGAGACAGTGTGATGCTGGTTCACGGAGTGCCTGAATGGGAGGAGGCCTTCTGACGTGAGATACTGAGTTGCAAGGAGGAGAAGAACAGTTACCAAAGCCATTTCATTGTGAGTTTGGAGGGCCCCAGAATTAGTGAGAAGAGTCACTTACTGGAGAGTTTGTGGTTGTACATGTATGTGTGAATACGGGCACGGATTTTGAAGGCTTCCTTTGGGGTTGTGGCATGTGAAGGAGTGCTAGATGATTGGATGGGCCTGTTTAAGGCATCTGATGCGATTGGAGGAAAGGATCCCATGGGTATACAGAAAAGGATAAAATGACGTCAGGAGGGGGTTCGTTTGTCTTTGTGATTGGCCTTGAGGCAGTCTCTATTGGTGGGGTGCACTGCAGTACTCTTGAGTTGCCTGAATGAGGTTAGAAGGAGGTGCACATACTTTTGCTTTTTCTTCTGTGTGAGTGGAGATAAACTTGGTGAATTGGGCACAGCTAGTCTACACTATACACAACCATCCTGCAGGCTTTTTTCGGCTACTGCTGCAGCATACGATAGACAAGCATTTGAGATGACTTCATTACCAATCTCCCAGGCTCTTCTGGACATTTTGTTGTCTTGTTGTTGCAAATTGATTTCCCAAAACAGCATATTTCATACCTCTGGAAAACAAAAAAACACCATTGGCTATGCAAAACACCAATATATATACAGTAATCCCTCGCTACTTTGCGGTTCACTTTTCGTGGATTCACGACTTCGCGGGTTTTTAAATACAAGTGATTGCCCGCCTATCGCGGAAGTTATGTTCCAGACCCATCAGCAACAGGAGAAAATCCGCGATATAGAAAGACCATATAAATAAACATTTTTATAGTTTAAGCCTTAAAATACCCATCCCACATGCTTTAAACACATGTAAACTTATAAAACACACTTTGTTAACACATATGATATGTGGATGTCGGGCTAAGGATATGAATAACATCTCACTATTATAAAACATTTTAACTTCACGCAAGACAAGACAGTGAGACAGGAAAATTGGTGATGTACAGGCTTAAAATTATTGACACGCAGAGCGACAAGCAGCACAAAGCCAGCACAAAGTCCACTTCTCCTTAGCGTTCATTCAGCTCCCCACCCCCTTGACAATGCGAAGTGGCAGGAGCCTACTGCGCTTCCGGGGAGGGGGGGTTTGAGCGAAGGTGCGTTCAGCCCTCACCCACACACACACACTCCTCCTTCCGAACGCGCAGAGCGACAAGCAGGCATTTTGGCAGAAGCAGCACAAAGTCCATTTCTGCTCAGCTTGAGTTCAGCTGCCCCCCTTCACAAGCGAGTGCAGACACATTGACGTCTGATCGCTGCGTGCAGTGTGCAGTGTTGGTCTGCGGTGTTTAAGAATGCAGAAAGTGTTTAAGAGCATAGGAAGTGTTTATAAGAGCGTGGGAAAGGTTAACAAGAGAGTGAGAAAGGTTTATAAGAGTGTGGGAAGGGTTTATAAAGCCTTAAAATATGTATAAATAATAAAATAAATATAGGTCGCTACTTCGCGGATTTTCACCTATCGCGGGGGGCTCTGGAACGTAACCCCCGCGATAGGTGAGGGATGACTGTATTGCTATCATGGTCAGTCTCCATGGGTTCCTAAAGGAACAGATTAATCAGGAATTTATTAATTAATTAAATATTTTTGCTGTTATGGATGAGACGAATCTAACTGGAGAAAATTTTTATCTTGGTTAAAATTTTTTAAATACACAGAAGTTAGCTTAAAATGTCAGGGTTTGTCCCTTTTCTGTTCCACTCTAACATACCAGACATGATCTAATGAGTATTGTAATCAGTTCCTTACTCTTTTAATTTTTTCTGAATATAATAAACCTTTATGTGTCAGTTTCAGTGATAAACTATGTTTTTCATCTCAGATAATATGTGGGTAAACATTGTTTGATTCTTGAAAGTTGTTTTGTGAAGTTAGAAAATTTACTATCTTTATTTTTATTATTTGACACATAATTTTGTAATTCTGTTTCAAAAATGCAACTGGCAGATGCTGGGGGGCATGTCCCCCGAAGTTGCACTAGATCGCATCACTAAAATCCGGTATCTTGGACACATTCATGATCCACATTTTTGGATTCAAAAGTTTCATGGTAATCATAAAAGATTTTTTCCTTTGGTTACACCATTTCTTTTGTTATTGACTTTGAGTTTGCTTAGCCCTTGGTCTGATGCCAGAGCTTTTGTCCTCATAGTTACCATTTCTTTTCCATCTGACTACGTTCATTTCCTAGTTGTTTAAGCTTCAGTCTTCTTGCATTGTTTAATGGCAGAACAGGTACAGGATTTAAAGTATAAACAGTGATGTGAAAAAAAAGGCACACCACATGAACAAGCAAACATTACATCTTTATGCAAACATTGCCTAAGGTGATATGCTTGAATAAAAATACAAGGAAAATTAGCCTTCTCCATCATTTGTTCAACAAAAATTTCATAGATGCTATGGTTTACTAGGGAAAAAGTAAGCACCCCCTTGGCCTCAGGAGTTGGTCTTGCCCCTTTAACAGAAATGACATCATTGCACAGCCCACCAGTTTCTTATATCAACTCCTCCATGCAAAGTTCCTGCAATTACAAGATGTTTGTGGCTTTTCTTGCATGTACTGCACGTTTCGAATCCACCCCGTCCCTGAACATAGCATTGGGATTCATACTAGGACTTTGAATACTCCAGTCCATAACCCTCCATTTTTAATTCTCCAGCCATTCCTTGGAGGCTTTGCTAATGTATTTCAGATCTTTGATGTGTTGAAAGGTCCATTTTCTGGTTCACCTTCAACTTTTGGACAGATGGCCTTACATTCTCATCAACCACACTTAAATTGATAGTTGACACAAGGACTGAAAGCTGCCCAGCACCTGATGCAGCAATGTAACCCCAAACCATAACATTTTCCACTACCATGGTTCACAGCTGGTATGAGGTTCTTCTTCTGAAATGCTGTCATTGGTTTGCACCAAATATGTCTACTATTACTGTGGCTAAACAAACTCTGTCCACAGCACATTGTTCCAGAAGGACTTGTGTTTCTCTAGATGTCAAAGGGCAAACGGTATTCTTACTCTTATGATCCTTTTGGACAGCAAAGGCTTTACCCTGGCACATCTCACATGCAGGTCAAATTTGTGAGATCTCTTTCAGATCGTAGAAGCAGGCATTTTGGCATTAGCTCTTGCAAGAGTTACCTGCAGATCGCACAACAAAATTTGGGGGTTCTTGGAGACTTCCTATGGTATCAGACAGTCAGCTCATGGACTGGATTTTCTGAGTTGACCAGTCCTGGACAAATGAGCGTAATGGATTCTGTGTCCTGTTGGAGGAAGAGCACGTAGTGATTCAGGCAAATAGAGCACATATAAGATCAAATACACAACAAAGCATTTAACGTGCTACTTTAGTTACGATGGGATTTGAGAAACTAGTAAATTAAAAGATTTTAAGATGAAGTATATGATGTTCTACTTTAATGACAAAATAAAGTATATGATTAAAGTGGAAATTTCGAGATTAAAGTTGACGTTTCGTGCTTTTTTCACACGTGTGTGTCTATTTCTTTTGTCTATACCCTAATAAGCTTTCATATGACACTCAGACGGTGGGCTACGAGTCACCTTTTCACACTGACTTTGATATGTGACAACTTTTTTATTTTGAGCACTGCGCGACTTTGTGAACTTGAGCTTTCGAGTTTCTCCGACACTATGTCACTCGATCAGCTTCCTTTTGTTGCTTATATAACTGTTTAAACCAACAAATAGTACATTTTTCTTTGCCTCCATTTGGTATTTGCTGAAATTCTTCTATTTTTCCTCGTACTTTTGCCATTGCCTTTTCACAGAACGCTGGGCTTAAGGGCTATTTATATTGATTTGCATATTCAAAGAGGCGTTCTGGGAGGAGTTGGGGCGGGACAGCAAGCGCTTGATTTTTCTGTGCGTAAGCACATTTTGGCTTTTGTGCTTACGTCAGGTTATAGTGCGAATTCTATGCACGGCATTATGTGTGAGGCCCCAGGTGTTGCACACTCTTGCTAATTATACAAGCAGTAATGTTGAGGAGCTTCTCATCAGCAGTGATGAGGAAGTGAATCCATCCTGAGGTGGTGAAACTGGAATGGACAGTGAGCCTGAAAGTGATTCTGATGAAACTAAAAGTGACCCTCACGTCTAGCTGTCTGTTGACCCTGCTTCAAACAAACCAGCGCCACTTCATTTTGATTTTGTGGGGCAGCCGGTAATAAAAGTGGACGTTGACAGCCAAGATCCACTCGCTGATGTAAAGTTATTCCTGGATAATGATGTGATTGAGAGAATTGTTGTTGAGACAAATCGTTACGCTTAACAGTGTCGGCAAAACAACCGTACACCTAAGTAGATTTTATGTTCAAAAAGATGGGAACCAGTAACTACTGATGATATCTGGGCTTCTTTTGGATTATTGATATTGTAAGGACTTCTGGGTAAAACCTGAGCAGCGATGGTACTGGTCTAAGAACAAAATTTTGGCGACACTGATCTTTGGAGAAATTATTCCTTGAGTGTAGGTTTTCACTAATTATGAAATATCTGAACTTTACCAACAATGAAGACTTTGACGAGAATACCTATCCAGCACCTAAACTGAAGAAAATTTGGGAGATATATATATAACATTTCATTGAATTTATTAAAATCAAGTAACATTCCATACAATCAAGTCAAACTTAGCAAAACTAAGTTCAAATCAACCCCCACCTATGAGAAAGAGAGTTGGACCAACAGACAGAGTAAAACTTTAAGAGTAGAAATAAAAGGGGAGAAAATCCTTTTCCCCAATTTAAATGCTTTTTCTAAAATGTTATTGATTAGATCCTATCAGGTTTTAAAAACGTTTTGAACAGATCCTCTAAGTGAGAATTTGATTTTTTCCAATTTCAGATAATATATAACATCAGTTACCCACTGACTTAAAAGAGGTGAGCTAGGATTCTTCCAGTTGAGCAAGATAAGTCTATGTGCCAGTAGTGTAGTAGACTCCAGTTTGTTTGTCCTTCTCCACTTTAAGCCCATCTGGAAGTCCACCAAACACAGCTGTTAATGGATTAGGAGGGATTGTGACACCAATGCTCTGAAAGGCATTTAAATATTTTGTCCAGAATGATGTTAATTTGGTACAGGCCCAAAACATGTGACCCATTGAGGATGGAACCCAATTGCAATGTTCGCAGGTTGGATCTTGCTCTGGAAACATTTTTGACAATTTTAAACAAGACAGATGTGCTTGATAAAACATTTTAAGTTGAATAATTGTATGCTTTGCCCATAAGGAGCTTGAGTGAATTGTGAGCGTGGCTGTCTTCCACTCCTTTACTGAAATGTTGAGTGAGAGATCCTTTTCTCACTCTACTCTGGTATCTTTGAAAGGAAGGGACTTTGAAATGTTTTTATATATTACAGAAATGCTGTCTGCGTCCTCAAGACTGATCAGTAGGTGGGAGGTGAGGGAAATTGGGCAGATTTTGTTTAGCAAAGTTTCTAATTTGGAGATAGTGAAAGAAATGTATTGATGAAAAGTTAAATTTGCAGTGTAATTGTTTGTAGGATGCGAAGATGTTATCTATACACAAATCTCTAAGTGATTTAATCCCAAATATTTTCCAAACATTAAAAACTGTGTATGTTTGAGTGGATGGAAAAAGGTGGTTATCGTGCAGAGGTGCCACAGATAAAAGCTTCCCTATCTTGAAGTGCTTCCTACAATTGGGTTGTTAGCATATTGGCAATATCTTGTATTTACTAAGGCACAAAGCAAGGAATATAAAGAAGTACTGCAGGATTTTATTTCTATTGTGCACCAAGCCCATGTATGCTCATCTGTTTGTGTCCATGTCCAGGTTTTTATAGCTTGTATGTTTGCCGCCCAGTAATAAAACAAAGTTCGGTAGAGCCATGCCACCTTCTGCCTTAGGTCTTTGTAGGGTCGCTCTTTGGACACATGGATGTTTTGAATTTCAAATAAATGAGGATATGATTGAATCTAACTTTTTAAAAAATTATTTATTAATCTATATTGGAATGCTTTGAGATAGAAAAGGAAGCTTAGGAAGGATATTCTTCTTAACAATGTTAATTCATCCAGCTAAAGTGAGATGAAGGGTAGACCATATTTGCAAGTCCTGCTAAAGTTTTTCCATGCAGACAGCAAAATTTTGTTGATAAAGAGTTTTATGTTTACTTGTGATGTTTACCCCTAGGTATTTAAACTGATCAGCGATGATAAAAGGGAAGATGTCCAATCTGGTATTGTGTGCTAGAGAGTTCACTTTTGAGTCCAGAAATCTTTTAAAATTCTGCTAGTGCTGTTAGGACTCTGACACAGAATTTTCTGGGTTTGATATATATAGTACTGTATCATTTGCATATAGTGATATTTTCTGTTGAAGTCCTTGTCTGATAATCCCCTTTATCTCATAAGCATTTCAAATGTGAACTGCCAGTGGCTCAATGGCAATTGCAAAAGCAGTGGTGACAGGGGGCATCCTCGTCTAGTACCATGTTCTAGTTTAAAGTAGTCTGAAATAATGTTATTAAACTGAAGCTTCTGGGCTGGTATACAGCAGTTTAATCCATGCACATATGTTTGGGCCAAACCCAAATTTCTCCAATGTAATGAAAAGGTAGTTCCATTAAACCGTATCAAATGTTTTTTTGGTGTTAAACTTGGTTTGTGAATATACACCCCATTAAAATTGTTCTTTTCTTTTTTAACATATGTAGATGTATAAAGGTTTGATCTTCACTTAAACATTATCTGTAGATAAATGTGCTATAACAAAACATCATGCAAATTCTGTTGTCCATTGTATAATTTAAATAAATATAAATACAAATTTCACTTCAGGAAAAAGTAAGTAAACCCCTACCACATTTATAGCTACCTCAGATACCTAACATTACAATCAGGTGGCCCAGATGAGTTGCAAATGATTCACAGAGGACCCGTCTTTTTTAAATGTCATATGTTAAGTGTGGTTAACTCTTTAAGGTTCAAATGTGTGTCATCAACATGCCTGGATTGAAAGAACTCTCTGAGACCTTCAGAAAGAAGCTTATACATATCTATGAGTCTAGAAAGGGATTTCAGAAAATCTCCAAACAATTAGAAATCAATCATTTCACTTTCTAGAAGATCATCTACAAGAGGAGAATAATTCATACAACTGCCAACTTGTCCAGAACAGGCCATCCAGCTAGTTCAGCACTCGAGCAGAACTCAAGTTGCTGGAAGAAGTCTCTAAGAACTTCAGAATTTCATCACAGGTCCTTCAGGTAGCCTTTGCCACTGTTGATGTCAAAGTGCTCGAGTCTTCCATTAGAATTAAAGCTGCACAAATTAGATCTACATGGGATGAGTAGGAATCCTTTGCTGACCATAAAGAACATTAGGGCAAGACTCATGAATGCTCAGGCAAAGACCAGAACTTCTGGAACAACGTGCTCCAGACAGACATGACAATAATAGAGTTATAGGTCTACAGCAGGGGTCCCCAACTCCAGTCCTCCAGGGCCCCAGTGGCTGCAGGTTTTCATTCTAACTCTTTTCTTAATTAGTGCACTGTTTTTGCTGCTAAGTAACTTCTTTTGAATTAATTTTAACTGACTTGTTTTTTTCGTTCTTCTGAATTACTTTACTTCTTTCCTTAAATGGCACCCAAACAGAAATGGAGTGTGAAGTGAGTGAGCCAACAGAAGACTAACTGAGTCAGGGCCTCAAACTCCAACCAGTTTCACTCCAACCAGTTGCATAATTCGGCTTTGATTCTTGTTGTTAGTTAAACCTGTTCTTTAATTCCAGGGCTTGTTGCAGCTCTCATTGTGCAATAGCATACATTTCTGAAATTGTTGAATTTCTCTTTTCTAAGAGCCCTGATAAAATGTTTTGGGGGCCTGAGCAGATCAGCATTCCTGATACCTTCACCTTTGTTTATTTTCAGAGAGTGTATGATGGTCACAGTTTTCTGGTCATGTTTTGGTTCATTTTGTATCCCACTATTTTATGGCTGCTAATTTAGGAAAAAGAAACAATTAAGGGGGCTGAGTCTTGAAGAGCAAGTCAAATAAAATTAATTCAAAAGAAGTTAATTAGGAGCAAAACCAGGTCACTAAGAAGAGATTTAAAATGAAAACCTGCAGCCACTGGGGCCCTTCAGGACTGGAGTTGGGGACCCCTGGTTTACAGTAAAAGAAGACATGTTTGCCAAAAACCAAAGACTGTATTTCACCAGAAGAACTTGATACCTACCGTAAAGCATGGTGATGGAAAAGTTATGGTTTGAGGTTGCTTTGCATCATCAGGGCCTGGGTGGCTCATCATCATTAAATCCACTACAAATTCTTCATTGTATGAGAGGGTCCTGGAGGATAATGTGAGACCACCTATGAAAAGATTAACTCTCAACCAAATTTGGACTTTGCAACATGACAATGACTCAATGACTAAACAGGCCAGTAAATCCACCAAGGAATGGCTGAAAACAAAGAAATTGAGTGATCTAGAATGGCCAAGTCAAAGCCTGGACCCGAATCCCATTGCGATGCTGTGCGGATATTTTAAATGGGCTGTGAATGCAAGACATCCCTCAAACATCTCATAGCTAAAGGAACTCTGTATGGAAGTGTGGGAAAAATGTTCTCCCAGCTGATGTCAGAGACTTCTAGATAGTTATAGAAAACACCCACTTGAGGGGACAATCCCAGCTTTTAGAGCCAGAGGTGTACTCCACAGACGGAAATGGCGTATCATCTGTTTGATTCTTGTCAACTAAATTACTGCAAAGTGAAATTTTCATTTTGTTTTTCAATTCCATCACCATTATCCAAAAATACTGAGTGAGAATTTGTTTTTTTCCAATTTCAGATAGTAGATTAAGATAGGGCAGGATCTAATCAATAACATTTTCGTATATTGGGGTGAAGGATGCTTGTCTTTCCTTGCTGCTTTGAAGATTTGCTTTGTTGGCTGGCTCTCCTCTCTTTCTTTCTTTTGCATGGGGGTTGAATTTTGGTTTTGTTAAATTTGATTTGATTTTATAGATTATTGTTTTTAATTAAAATTAATAAAAATAAAAAATACTGTTTAAATGAAGATCAAATCTTCACATGTCCATATATGTTAAAAATGAAAAGAGCATTTCATGGGGTGTACTTAATTTTTTTACATGACTATAAAAATTTGGACAACTCCAAAAGGTTTTTCTGTAAACTCTACAATACTGTTGACAGTTCAGTATACTGTAGGTGTTTAGCTAATTCCAACACACAATTAATTGCTATTCTTGTTCCCAAGTGAAACACTTCTTCAGAATGTGTTTAAGGTATCAACAGCGGTGAACATTAAGAATGAGGATAAAGAAATTCAGCAATTTCAGTTGATGTTCATCTTTTTTTAATCCAAAAATTTTAAAATAGGTTCCAGTTCAAGAAAGTAGAATAAGCTTAGACACAATGCAAAGCATCATATACAGACAGATAAAATACTTTTTTTATATATTGCAGACAAGCCAAGTTGAGTATATATTACATTTGTACAATATGTATGTAAACATGTATATACAATATTAATTACATTTACAAAAAGGCTTTATTTTAATACCCCCCACTTGCATTTGTTTTACTACAGTAATGAAAAAACATTTACAGATCTGTCAATTTTTATATTATAAATTTATTTTCATAAAAATATATCTCTGTACAAAAATGTTTTTGATCTCGTTCCTTGCAGTATTTCTGTACAGTGTAAGTAACATAAAACAACTGCAGGAGTTTGTTTTGCCGCATATTCTGTTTGCACCTAAATGAAACAAGATCTTTGATTAAGTCTGCGTATGCTAAACCAATTTGGTCAAGAGCAGATGTTATGATGCTTTATATGAACAGATGTAACTTTGTGAAGAGATGTAAATGGCAGAAAAAATAAATAAATAAGAAAATGTATAGTTGGTAGGACATGTTTCTTTTTTCTTTTTCTACTATATCTGCAGATCAATTTTCAGTATGGAAACTGAGAATGGCGGCTCTTTGTGTAAGCCTGGATTTTTGCTCTCTCTTGGATTTTCTGACCAGATCAATGAATGTTTCTACGAGTCAGCTGTGGGTTTCAGCTCTACCACTTGCACTGTTAAGCCAGTAGGCACTTTATGCATTAGTGAGTTTGCTGAGAAATTGCACTATTATCTTAGGTGCAGGATGAAAAATAAAACAAGTTCTTTTTACTGGCATTTGACTTTTTGTAGTTGGAAGATTCTTTTAGAATAACTGTATTGGAAATTGCATCTTAACAACTGCTAATAGCTCATCTTAACTTTCCTTGTTTGTCCACACAGCTAAGTTCTGCAATGTGGATTCTACTCACTGGAGGAAAGAGGTATTGTGATTGGGACGATGCCCTCGCTTGCTGGAGCGGGCTGTGCTCACAGCCTCCCCGAGAGGTCAGAGAGTTGTAATGCCGGGCGTTCACTGGGAAGGCAAGCATCACACAGCAGAGAACACTTGTCATTGAGGTGATATTTTTCATATGTAAAAACTTTAAATGAACACATGAAGAGAAGTGGTTGATTTTTTCGTAAGCTGCGCCTGGTTTTCTGTGTCTTCTCTCCTCAGGAAACATACTTTAGAAGTCAGGTGGCCCACCCAAAGAATAGACTGCACAGGCAATGTGGGGACGCAGCAAGAACTCAAATGTCAGGGTGCAAGTATTCTACGTTTTTGTTTCTGCCTGTTTGAAGATTACATTTCTGCACTTTCAAGATAAAGTGCATTTTAATTACATAAGACAATGTTTTTTTTTGTAAAGAAAAGTTCTTTTCATATTTTTAGTTAATTTGGAGCTGCCATTTTTTCCCAGATCCAAAACAGAAACATAACACATCCTGCCCAAGCTGGCTTTACCATGTTCTTCCAGGACAGAATTATATTAATAGGTGCTTCTTTTGAAAATATTTCACATCAAAGCAGCTTTTTCCCCCAAGCGCTCTGTTGTCCTATTAAATCTCAACGCTCCGGGTGCATATGAAAAGCAGTGCAAAGGCGTTTAGCAAGTGGAAAGGAGGTGTTATTAGTTACGCTCTTAAGGCAGTGGCTACCAAGGTAGCTTGTTTATGTTTTAGCCGATTTTAATTCACTTGGTAATTTCTGTCTTTTAGACCTTGACCTTTGTAAAGGGGGTGAGAAGTATGTTGCATGGTGGCATATTAGCAATTTATTTGAAGAACTAGGCTTCTTTGTCTTCAATTGCCTCACAATATTCATCCATCCATCCATTCATTTATTGTACTCTTTAACCCTAACCCTAATCCAGTTTTACGGTGGAGTCAATGGGACATACTGACACTGGGCCAATTTAGAAATGTCAAGTTCACCCTAGCACCCACAAAGGCACACATCTCTGGAATGAGGAAGATTTTACCCAGAGAATAATCAATGGACAAATGGGGAGAACATGCAAACTCCACATAGGCTCCGAGGGTCCTGGGATTTACACGAGGTGGTGGGGTCTGCTACTTCACCCCACTGTAGTAGTCCAATTTCTTTTGAAGACTGACAATACAAAAAACAACAGGTGCTCATCCAAATGCAAATATGTCCTAAACAGTAGCTAATTCAGTTCCACTTGCATCCATGAGCTCAGCATGAAGCTGTTCCTTTAACATTTACAGTATGAAAGAAATTAAGACAGAAAACATAAAAGAAGTAGCAAATTTTCACCATCAAATAAAATAAATGGATATTTAAAAAATTGCTTAGAGTAGTAAACCAAACTAGAACTGAAGTAACACAATGCTCAGTTAAACAATGTGTGTCTTTAAAGGCAGGAATTGGCCCTTGAAAATGATTTTAGTCGCTACCAAAAACAGCAGCTACTGTGGCATTTCAGAAAAGAGTTTGGGATGCATTGGTTGAAGAGAATAAGAAAAGAAAAAATAAAGAATATCAAATCAAAACAAAACACAAAAGACCTGCCACTGCTCTTCCCAAGGTGCCTGGTCGGGTGAAGTAGCCGCTTACTGTCTGCTTTTTGCAAACGGAATCTTGTCCCTTATGCTCATCCTGCTGTAAACTTTGTAAAGGCTCAGTTTCGTCTTTTGCCGACAAACATTTCCTCAAAACAAACTAAGACATATGAAATGACCCCCAACCACCACTTCACACATGGGGGCTGCATAAGATATACAATTACCTAGGGGCTGACTTGAAGAGCTGGAGTTGTGTCGTACTCTAGTAGTGCGCTTTTAATCCACACAAAGCAAGTACAACAAGATTGACAAGTACTGATGCGGCCAATAAAAGTGAAGGCCCCAAGTAAAATAGCTGATCTGCTCGCTTAAATTGAACTGCAGTGCTCCACCTCAGTTCAAAGGACCGTAGGTAAAAGACGCACACGCTAGGGGATTTTTGAAAAGCGGTAACATTTCCAGAGTTTATTAATTTAACAGATAGGTGAACTATGCTGCAGGTAAAAATGTAGAGGAATGTCACTTGTATTACAAACTGTCTGCTTCTAGAGTAAGTCAATACAATTGAAACAGGAAAATAGAGTAGATGAAAAGGGGCTGGTTATTAATAATAATAATTATAATAATAATTTGCATTTCTCCAAAAGAAAACCTGCACCTCTTTATCTGAACAAAGTGTGGTATTATGGCATTGCAGCCTCCTCCACATTCCCCAATGGACTTCCCGTCACGATTAAAGGATAATGTAACCTTAATTAGCCGATCTTCTTAAGCTGAGCTCTTTTTTACTGAAGATAAATATATGCAAGCCAACTGTCAACTGGAACAGCGGCATTTAAGAGACTATACAAAAGTTTTAGGATGGAAAAACAGTCTTGTGTGTAATAAGGAGGGAATAATTAAACATACAATGAATGTGTTTTAAGATCAAGCTAATTACAGTTCTGCATTTCTGAATTTTATTCAAACAGCTTTAGCAATTTTAGGAGAAAATTTACAAAACAAGTAAAATATTCTGAGTATATTATGTGTCTGTGAGGATCAGTACTTCTTTGTTCTTTTTGACATACCACTTTAATTTACACATAAAATAGTCAATAAAAGCTCAAGATCGATATCTCTCCTATACTGTATGTTTCTTTGAACATTTGGTAAACACCGTCTGTGGCACAGAGCAATACAGTTTTATATGTTGATGATAACCATCAGTTTGACGTTCCTCTTACTTATATGGTTGCTAAAATCTTAAACTGCTATAAAATTGGAAACAAAAGTTCAGAATTTAAGGAAAGTTCTCAAATACTAGAAGGCTGAAGATAGTGGTGCAGCCTGGCAAAGTGCACCATCTCTGCAGGGAATGTAAGCCACCTGGGCTGTAGACTTCTTCCTTGGCTTTGCTGCTTGGATCACTTTTGTGTTCAGATCCCCATAAGGTTTAGTCCCAAGGAGTGAATGGGCAACAGCAAGCACTAACAGTGTATAAAGTCTAAGTAAAATCGTTAAAAGTGGGTTGAATAGTAAAAAAAAAAAAAATTGCCCCGTTGTGCACAATATCAGTAGGATGCAGTCAATAAAAACAAAATAGCAGAATCAGAATGAAGCCAGCCGGAGCTGCCGACAGTAGCATTTTCAAAGACGAGCCCCGATTGAAGAAGTCGGCTGCCAATAAATCTCTCTTGCATTAAAAGCTGACAAAATGCTTTTTTAAATCTCTGTGATGTATGCCTATAGTATGTCAAAATTCTGAGAATCCAACAAATGAATAGCAACGTCTAAGATAAACTGCGACTTTCCAGTAACATTGCCTGATTGATGTCTTAGTGCCCTCTTAATTTTAATTACATAGTTGAACAGACTTTTACAGCTCTGACAGGGAACATGTGTTTTCTGTTTTAAATAACCCAGTGTCAAAAGGCAACCAACCAACATTTACTGCAAAAATGTGGACAAAGGAAGACTGTCTTCTTTAAAAGAAATAAATAGCATGTCAAATGTGAAATAAGTAAATAAAGTGTGAAATAACTGTCATGGGGTCAGATCTAAAATATAAATGGAAAGTAGACTAAAAGTGACATCACTGAAATGCACTTCATTATCGTCCACATTTCCTTATTTATGCATCTAAACATTAATAGCACTGTGTGAATGTACCGTACAAGTAGAATCTTTATAGCTGCAGACTAAATTGAATATCTCATTGGTACAATTTTGCAGACAGACTAATAGATTATTTGCAAATATTAACTTTATGCAGTATATCCACCAAGTGCAGCAAAAAAGAAATGCTCTCTTTCTATTGATCAAGCAGTTCTATACAACAACAAACCAAAAGTGCCACCGTGTTTCTGGTAATGCGTGTAGTGCACACCTTGTCTGCTGACCTTCTCGGGTAGTATAAATAGTGTCTGACTTCTGGTTGTCCTCTCGGCAGCACCCGCTATTATTACCTTCAGGCTGAAGAGATAAGAAATGGATTTAAAACTAAATAATACTACTGAAGCAATTACCAAGATAGTTGATGGTGTAAAACGGGTCAAAGGTACAGAGGCTAGAGATTTGCTTTAAAAGCATCTTTTGTGAGACAGG
This sequence comes from Erpetoichthys calabaricus, assembly GCF_900747795.2. Lineage (NCBI taxonomy): Eukaryota > Metazoa > Chordata > Cladistia > Polypteriformes > Polypteridae > Erpetoichthys > Erpetoichthys calabaricus. The sequence goes on from NC_041407.2 coordinate 55,180,020, forward strand.
GCTGTCGAAAAGTCAAAAAGATTTGTGTACAACACGAAGATAAATCTTGTAGCTTTGTTGGCAGCATTTGAATGAGAGCAGCCCACAATGAGCACTTCCACTGCCAATTAGGAAACATTGCTGTCTTTTTATTTTAGGGTTCAATTCCCAAACGGAGAGAGAACAGGGCTGCAGTTCACTTCCACTATTTCCTGAGAATGTGTGTAAGCAAAAACTACCAAATAAGGCATATAATGAAAGCATTTCATTTTATATTTCTCTAAAATTCATTATGAAGAAAGGATGCATTGTTTAGCTAGCATGATTATGTAGGCATTTCTGTAAATAAAGATATATTTGTTCACTAGTATAAAAAATGCAGTATGTATAATAATTCAGATGATGAGCACTGATTAGGAATCAGGCTTTATACTTTTTTTAATGGATTTGCTGGAAATATAGAATCAGATGTTTTAGCTAACAGATGCACCAAATGTGTGAATATATAAATTATGTGACATCTAATCTTACTGACACTAGCACACTCAATTTGTTTAACTGACCTAATGATTTATTTGAATTGCCATTTCTTTTCCGATGATTCAAAAGTACAAATTAGCCCACATGAAACTGGAGAGTGGATCTTAAATCTAAAGTATTTTAACTGAAACTTCAGAATAAATCTAAAGCAACACTGAGAAAAAAACAGCAGCTGCAGAAAATTTCTATTCTTTTTGTCATTTTGGAAAAATACCAAGTCACAATTTTTAATGATTGGTTAAGTTTTGCTAATTATTCTGATGTGTGATTTAACTTTTAGCACTACATAAACAGTGTCTAATATGTCAATCTTTATTTTACATCTGCAAAAGTTTGCTGCAAAGCAGGATGATTTTGGTCAAAGTCAAAATGACCTTGCTGGAAATTCTGCCAGGCGAGTCATGATCTATATTGAGTTAAGTGGCCAGAGAATACAGAGCAGAAATCACTTGCTTTAATAAAAGTGGTCTGGCATCAATCTCAGTGAACCTCCTCTCAGCCTACGCACAAACTGCTTTTGAAACATCCTTCACAGGTTTTTTTGTACTGCAGACGTCTTTTGTCCAAATATTCCCAAAGTTCCATGTCAGGAACCTTATCTATACAGGCGATTGGAAAGATGTGCAGAATACGCTCAACCACACAGAAATGAATCTGAGGTATCCAGGATGGAATGACTATGACTCCAAGTCAGCAACACGTAATTTAAATTCAATTAATGATGCAAAAGCACACTTTTAAGGTAGTTTTTACTCAAAACTGACTGTCAAACTGAACAATATGTACCCTAATCTCAAGTTCATGTCTAATACACAGTATTCCACAATTCAATCACAATTTGACTGTGCTACCTTAGCTGTTTCACCAAGCCCATCTACAGTAAGCAGTGAGCACTGGGATATGGTGACCTTCCAGTCATTTAATGTTCCACCTACTTCTCATAGCCCCTAGCAAGAGAAGACACAGCCATCAATCCCGAATGCTGAGACCTAAAAACAGGTCATATCAGATTATTGTATATATAAAAAAATCCTCTGCTGATATTATTTTTCTAATCTCTTGATACTTTTGCTAGCTGTATACAAGCAAGGAAAAATATTTCTTCAAAAATATAGAATGAATTTCTATTTTTAAAATCATGATACTTCTCATTGGCTTTAGTGCCATATTTAATCCTATATCTGTTTTGGTGTAAATTAAAATGAAATAGGATGAATGGACAAAGCCAAAAGGCACACGGGTGAAATGAACACAGCGTACGGTAGCAGACATTGTCCAAATCTAAGGGAATGGGATCTATAAATTCAAAAAAGATTTTGATTTTCCAAAGAAAAAAAAAAACAAAAAAACAAATAAATATATAAATAAATAACTAATAGATGAAAATCAAGGAAGGCGCTCTTTCACTTAGACGTCTCAAGACGTCACCATGGCACCATTCCATGCCGATACTGGCAAGTTCATTGTGATTTACTCAAGAAGGTCCATGGTTACAAAAGCCAGTACTCACAATCCTGATCCTGAGCTGGCACGGGCAGCAGATTTTTGTTGGCAGGACTGGGGGATAACTAAAGCAATGCTTGGCAAAGATTTGCATCATGTCCAGGAAACCAGTCCTCCCATCCAGGTTTTCTGCTTCTTGTTCTTCTCTTCCTCTTGTGTTACTTTTCATTTGTATTTGAACCACCCCAGCCCTTTCCTTCTTCACAGAGGTGCCAATCAGGAAGATAAAAAATAGAGTGGCTCTCCCCCTCTGCTGATCTCCATGCACCTTCATACTGGGTTCAAAACTTTTTCAGACAGGTATTGGATGAAGACAAGTGAAGTGACACCCCATTGACTTCAGGATTCTGCCAAAACAAACAATAGGCATTGATTTAACAAAAGGTATCAAAAGAATGAATCACCTTTTTCAGCATAAGTGAAGAATGTGTTAGGTATTTCTAATGTGTTTTTGTAATTTATAAAATGATACAAATTTATAAATTCAAAAACGTCTGAATTAGTGTAAGCCTCCCTAATTTGGGGTGTTCATAAGAAATGTAATGATTTACTTCATAGGGTATATGTACATAATAAACAAGAATAGCTGGGTCAAATATTTGAAATATTAAAATCTGTGTTTCAGTGTAAATGTGTAAAGTCTAAACTATTGTTGATTGTAATAGAAACTCGTGACTTTTCACCCTCTGAGAGAAGGTCAAAGAGAAAGGGTCAAAAATAAATTCAGGTTCATAATCACTGACCTTGAAATAGTCTAAAACAATACCCCACATGCTTACGTTTGAAATTTGTCATTTTCAGTTTTCTGGGAGTGACTCTTAGAGGGGCAGGCCCACTGGTAAATAGTCAAAAATCACAAATATTATAATATTAGTGAACAGAAACCTCAAAAAACACATAAAACGACACTCCACTTGCCAATATTACTGATCTCCATTTTTCCGAAGTTTTCTGAAAAGGAGTAACTTTGACCCCTCATATCCTATTACGGGGTGCACCCCTGGGGTCAGTTGATGTGGCATGCACAATGTCAAGTCCTTCCGATTGTTTTTGCTGGAGGCACCTACTGATTTACTCTTTATGATAAGGGTGTAATTTCCTGCAAAAAATACGGTCCCAAAAATGTCCTTAGATAAGTTTTTTTGGGGGTTAGAGGTAAAATAGAAACCCCTAAAATCTCAATGTCTTGCATAACTAGACATCAAGATGAGTTGAACAGTATATCTTATGTGGGGGGTTTTCTCATAACGTTGAGAGTCAGGAGGCACCAGATTTAAAAAGTGATTTAAAAACATTTATAAGCAATTCCTATAAACACAAAATAATTTGAATAATCTTTTTTAAGATTTGAATTATTATTAGATGTTAAAGACATCAGTATAAAGGGTGACTGACTAATGTACATTTGAAGCTATTTTGTTATAAAATGAAAACTGCTCGTTGTCAAATTAAAACAGTGTGGCACAGTGGTTAGCACTGCTATCTTGCAGTTTCAGAATGAGATCCCAGCTTAGGCAGTTCCTGCGTGAAGTCTGCACATTCTCTGTATGTCTGCATGGGGTCCTCTAGATAGGTGGCTAACTGTGGGATGGTATGTCTCATAGTACAGTGCAATGAGCTGGCGCCCCATCCTGGGTTGATTCTTTCCTTGTCCCAGTTATGCTGGGACAGACAATCCAGTTTCAAAAAGTGGATGATTAATTAAATGATACAAAATACACAAAGTGGGACATGCAAATATTACAAAATACAGTATATTACATGATTGAGTTGCACTTGAATTATACATGAGGTTTCTTTTTTTGAAAAGCAGCAGAAGTAGGTCGACAGAAGGAACAATAATATATAAAATAAAACAATCCACTGTCGCTAAAGACTACAAGCCAGCGATTAGGGAAACTGGCAAACATAAGAAATAATAACGATGTATGGCTGCTGACAATGAACAAAATAAATGCATTCTCACGCTAAAAAGATTGAGAATCTCCTTATAACACTCTTTGGTTTAAAATAAAAATAGATCAGAGGCTTTTATTGAGACTTAAAGAGAATCTCCAGGCAAAGCTGTTGAATTCACAAGGGAAAAACTGCAGCTTTCTGCACAATCTTGTTCAACCTGATTCAGCAGACTTACAGCTGATGGGTTTCTTTAGACATGACGGCAGGATCAATTCAGTGTCCCGTTTAGTATTACGTTCCTTCTCAGTACTGAACTTGGCCAGATGGAGGAGGGAGCATAAAAAGGACAGCAGGTAATTTTTGTTTATCCAGTTTGGTGATCTGTTTTAAGAACCTGATTATTGTACTTTTCCAACTGTCCACTTGATTGCCCCGTTTTTGTATCATTACAGGGTGATGGGGGGGTTTGCTGGATTTTACCAGAGGCAAGGAAAGTATCAATGAGACACCGACACCAATCTGTCACAGAGACAACCTATATACGCGCCCATACTGGACAAATTAAAAGTCACCGCTTAATATAGCCTGCATTTCTCTTGGATGTAGAAGATCCTGAAGAAAATAAAACTAGCCAATTGGAGAATGTGGAGCCTTTATATTAACAGTGATTAGGCTGAGAACTGGACCCAAGTCCCATTCAGACACTGTACCACCCTGTTGTACTTTTAACAGCTGTTGACATTAAACAAGCAGAAAAGTAAAAAAGAGAAATGCTTGGCATGGTGTCACAGTGGTTAGTGCCAATGCTTTACAGATTCAGCTTCTGATTCAGGATCTTTAATTTGCACTTTTTTCCTGTCCCTTCTTGGCTTTTTGCTTGGCACTCCGGTTTTCCTCTCATATCACCAAAGATGTGCTGGCAATTCTACTTGAGTGGGCCATGCGATGAACTTGCCACCTGTACAGGGCTGTTACCTGCCTTGTGCTAAGGGCTGCCAGGATAGGTTTCAGCTCCAGGCACTCCCACAGTTGGATTAATTGGATTTGAGAATGTTATGTTATACATTTCTAATTTCACACTGGGTACTTGGTTTCACACAAAGACGAAAACTGAAGAACACAATTATTTTTAAATAGTGCAAATACAAGAAAATGGTTGTAAGGCAAGCTGCTTGTTATTGTTCCTCTCTCCTCTCCCTTGTATGTCACATTAATTCTATTTTGTCTTTTTAATGAAAGCCACCTGTTAGGCAGTGGTGACATAGCACTCAGAGATAATTGATTATTTCCATCAGGACCCAAACGGTTAGGAGAATTTTTATTTTTTAATTTTTAAAGCAACAGCTTTTTCCTATTCTGGAAGCTTTGTGAGACTAGATGATATGTTTTGCACTCCACTTCACAATTCTATTCAGTGCTTCTCACTTTCTATCAAAGGTAAATGCCTCTAGCATCCAGGTTATAACATGTGCATTTAAAATGCCTGGGAGGTACAGTATTCTTAGCCCTGGGTCAGTCCTCCTCTCTCAATCCATCACTTAAAATTACATTTCTGTCGAAATAAAGCAGCATCTTACCTTTAGAATGGGTGCTATACAGCGGTGCACACAGTGCTAACTGTAAATTCTGTCTCATTAGGCATTATCTCTGTGGGTGGGATGTTGCGGTCATACATTGGATTTTCAAATGTGGCTCTCCCGTTGGTGTTTTCATGCCCAGCATAACCGTTGAATGGCACTTTTGGTCTCCTCCTGTTCAAAGAAAATGTATACACTAAGGCTGGTGCCTCCAGTATTACTTTACGTTGGACCCTATGCTTTGGTAATGAGGGAAAGAGAAGAGGACTACTTTTCACTTAATACATTTCTTTCCCATTTTATTTAAACAACAAATATACACTGTATATATATATTATATACATATATCCAGAATGCATTTATAAGGTTTAAACAATGAACACAGACAACCTCACAATAGAAATAAACTTTACTATAAACTGAATGCTGCATTGTTCTTCATTAACAGTATGTCTTCTGGGCATTAATGATTAGCTTGTCAGCCCCAGTAGCAATAACTGCATTGTCAATGAGCTGATCTTCTTCTCCCTCCCCTTGGGAATGTTAACATAATATAACCAAATTGCTGATAAAAACATAACAAAATAAAAAGTACCATTTAAGAAAATGTACATCAGGCAGAAGCTTACCGGTGCTTATAAAGGTAGAGTGCAAAGCCAGCAATGATCATGGCGATGAATGGTACTAGAATAGCTGCAGCTACTGAACTGCTGTTTGAAGGAAAGATGCCACCTGGGTCTTCTTTATCCGGGTGATTAGTATCTAGAAGGAAAAAAACTTACATTAATTTTTCAATGTCTACCTTTTTTGCATTTGTTAAGCTTTCTCAGTTAGACACAGTTTCCAACCGTAGAATATAAAATGTAAATAACTAGGATAAAGTGGGTTGGAAAATGACTGACATTATATATTCCTGAGAGAACAAGTAATAATGGCACTTCTTTTTCACTTTGGTAACATTTTGGCACAAAAAAGAGACAGCCAGGCTGTGATTTAAATCATTACCCACCTTTTCTTCTCTTGAACCGCTGGCTCAGGAGTTTCATCTCTCACCATTTTCACTTGCTGCTGAATTAGTACATGACTCTAAATTAAAATACCATCGTCTAATACTGCAGAACCAAACAATCTAATAATAGGGTATTTTTCTTCTTTCAAATCCCTACCTCCATTCTTATTTATACATTTCAATTACTCTTTTCAGTTTTGCTCCAGAGTAGGTGTATCTGAAGATTTCATTTCGGTAAATCTAATTCTGCCAGAGTAACAGTTAAATTGAAAAACACATTTTCAATCCAGGATTGGCCCCTATTTCACTGCCTTTATTTTAAAGATCACTGTATTTTTAAATTTCTGCTATGTTTTCAATCACTAAATTTCGTATCATCACATGAGGTAAAAAACTTTGCCATTTTTGCTACAGCTATAAAGACCAGTAGTCCATTAACTTCTTTACTTCTCCAGTGCTATGATGACTTTCCCAACAGTAATTAAGAACATACAAAATCAACGAGATTTCTCTTCTAGAACTGAAAAATTAGCTTAGGATAATATTTTAAGTTAAGGGACATGTTTCTTGTTCATTAATCATTTTGAAGTACTTGAATTTTGTGGTGGCATAGTGGTGCAGTGGTTGGCATGACTGCTTATGTGCCCAGCATTGTGTGTTCATACTCTGTGCCTGGCTGGGCTCTGTGTAAAATCTGCACATTCTTCTCATTTACATCAGGGGTGTATTAGGTTTATTGATGATTTTAAAGTGGCTGTAAGTAAGTGGGGTGGCACGGTGGCACAGTGGTAGCGCTGCTGCCTCGCAGTTAGGAAACCAAGGTTCGCTTCCAGGGTCCTCTCTGCGTGGAGTTTGCATGTTCTCCCCATGTCTGCATGGGTTTCCTGCAGGTTTCCCACAGTCCAAAGACATGCAGGTTAGGTGCATTGACGATTGTAAATTGTCCCTAGTGTGTGCTTGGTGTGTGTGTGTGTGTGTGCGCGCGCCATGGGGTGGGCTGGCGCCCTGCCTGGGATTTGTTTCCTGCCTTGTGCCCTGTGTTGGCTGGGATTGGTTCCAGCAGACCCTCGTGATCCTGTAGTTAGGATATAGTGGGTTGGAGAGTGATAGGGGCCAGTGATGGACTGGGGTGCTTGTCAAGGTTTGTTTGCATAACCCCATGACACTGAATTGGATTAAGTGGATCTAAGTGTCATTTAAGTTTTAAAAATATACTAATTCTGAAAACATTCAGGGTAAAAATGTAATTCTATGAATACAAACAGTGCCTCAATGCCACTGAGGAAATAAGTCATACACTGATAAAGATGCTGCAGGTGTCACAGTCAAAACAAAAATAAACACTTTGAGATTATGCAAGATGGGTTTAGTAAATACAATATCCATACATATACTACAGTAAGAATAATCAGGGAAGCATTAGCTTTTAATGCGTAAAGCACTTCGCACAATAGCTTTCCTTAGGGGACAAGCATGTTTAATTACTCTCAAAATTCAGGCTGTGCCGTGTTCATGGCTCACATTTCTGTCCTTGTCTGTTTTACATTTTTTTTTTCATTCATTCATTCATTCATTCCGTAATGAGGTTTAGATGCAGAAGATAGAGGCTAACGGAATATGTCCTCAAATTACTGCATATGGCTTAGGACTTTGTTATGACTGCCTTGAGAAACTATGAGGTGGAATAAGTGAAAAAACACAAAACCCCACCTCAAGTCCTTAAAACTAGTGGTAACTCGGAACACCCTGATCATAATACAAAGTTCAACTTTAATAATTATTTATGTACTAGCAAAATACCCGCGCTTCGCAGCGGCGAAGTACTGCTTTAAAATTTTTATTAAGAAGAAAAGTAAACCTTTTTAAATTATTTGTTAAGGAACTTTTTGTATACCACGTTGTCTATTCAGCCCTCCAGTTGTAATATGACCAAGCTGTGCACTGAGCTTACTCTTGAGCATGCAACATATAGTTGGCCATGTGAAAAGCAATCTTGCCTCAAATCAATGCCAACCTTTTGTAAGGTCTGTCCCTGAGACTTATTAATTGTCATTGCGAAGCAGAGCCTTACTGGAAATTGGAGGCGTTTGAATTGAAATGAGTTTCATCGATAACTTCGCATCCAGCTTTTGAGAGTTTAAACATTCATAAACATCAAAGTGTCCACTACTCAAATCGTCACCTGTGAATCTAAGATGTTTAAGAGGCATTGGCGGTTGTCCAAAGGTGTAAAATATTTGGCCATTTCGGTACACTTGAAAGCGACAACTGAACAATTCAGCGGCAGCCATCAACTCACATGCAGAACCATAGGTGAAGAGCTTAAGCATTCCACTCTTATAGTGCTCCTGTGTAGTATAATTATCTCCTGTACCGTCATTAGTCCACACCTTGAACCTGTCCCAGTCATTCAATACATAAGACACAATGTTCTTCCGCATATCAAGAGTGAGCCTGATATGGCCGTGCAATATGTAACACAGAGAATGGAAAAGGCAGTCACCATCTCCGGGCATGGAAACCACTCGGTAAGTGACAGTTCTTCGATCGATGGTGATCACCTCGACAGACATGTTAATGGGGGTACGGTTGGAACGATAAAGGAAATGGGTACCTGAACAATATAAACTAAGTCTAAAATACCTACACAATAACTATAATCGTAATAAATGAACAATAAAACAGCGGAGAAGCCGTGGATTAAATAAAAAGGCTGCAGTTATCAGCAGGGAGACATGAATAACGTGGCGAAGCAAAGAAGGGAATGAAGAGACCGGAGAGACGGACGGCCTTATATAGGCAGGCAGCCAATTACGTGGGAGGCGTGGGGATGGGGGATCCAACACTGCCTCACACAGCGACCGAGCTGCAGGCTATGGACGTATATATGTACATAAGTAGGATTCAGTTAGCGTTGGGAACCCGCGTACCAAATTTCTTGAAGATGGACCCATAAGTAACAAAGACCGTTGGAAAGTTCAATATGGCGGCTGACAGTGGCGTCATACCACTGAAATAAGTATGTACATCAGTTTCGGTTAGTGCAGGGAAGCCGCCTACCAAATTTCGTGGAGATGGGGCCATAAATAAGAAAGTTTAACATGGCGGACGTTGTCGACCGTTATGACTGTTACGCATAGAATTTCAAAATGAAACCTGCTTAACTTTTGTAAGTAAGCTGTAAGGAATGAGCCTGCCAAATTTCAGCCTTCTACCTACACGGGAAGTTGGAGAATTAGTGATGAGTCAGTCAGTCAGTCAGTGAGTCAGTGAGGGCTTTGCCTTTTATTAGTATAGATTGAACAAAAATTATTTTTACTTTATGAAATAAGAAAATAAAGAAAAACAGACATTTTTAATTTAAAAATAAACAGTAAATAAAAATACAGAATAACCATTTCTTAAATAACAGTAAGCTCAAATGCTAAAAACACAAACCGGTAATAAAATACTGAGAAAAAAACAAAACAATCCCTGGCAAACAAATTAAAGACTCACTGTGCAAAAACAAACTCTTACTTATAAGAAGATTCTCGTAGTATTAATGTTGAACTGTTAAGCCTAAATTAAAACAGAATGTTATTTCTGAAACTTGAATTCTCAAATCCTGATATCTGAAACCTTGTCAAAAGCACAACTGTAAGCTCAATAAAACTAAAAAAAAAATTAAAAAAAGCAAATTCAAAACCAAAACATGAATTAAAAAGGTAGGAGAATTTTTGTATATTTCAGGAGCATCTCTTTTTTAATCCTGAGCGCAGTGTATCACGATTCTAAATGAATAGGGAGGTGGTCTCTCTCTGTTTCCCTTTAACATAGTGTGGTCTGGTATGTGAGTGACAAGTCACCATTCATTTTTGCCTTACTGGATTCTGTGTATCTAATTGAAGGGTTTTTTGTCCTGGCAGTATGAAGAGCAGAGCACCATTTCATTGCAGGACATGTTTGCTCAAACAGCCAGACTCACTCATCATGCCAGGCAATGATTTTTTCAAAAGAATTGGAGTAATGCTTTATATTAGCTTGATGTACAAGAAACAGATAGTTTGTCTGCATGATATACCTTGGAGCAGCAAGTTATTAAACAGATTTCACAAACTTAATGAAATTTTGACGGGTGCAAAAGAAACACGATGGCATTATGGAAATTTCTATGTAGTGTATACAGTATATTAAAATGATGCAGTTGAAAATTTTTTTTTCAGATATTTGTATCTCCAAGAAATGCAAATCACTCCATTTCAAAGGAAATATAAATTACCAAAGAAAGCATAAGAACATAAAAAAACTGACAAATGAGAGGAGACCATTTAGTCCATCGGACTCGTTTGTTTAGCTAATAGCTAAGCTGTCCCAACATCTCTTCGACATTCTTCTTAAAGATTGTCAAGGTTTCTGTTTGAACTACATGCATCTATTGTTTGTTTCAGCCATAAATGCACTTTCTATTATTTTCCATAGTTGTCCCTGAGGTCGTGATCCACCTTTAAGTCAAAAGAATTCTGCTAGATCTACTTCATCAGTGCCTTTGAGGGGACTGAAGACTTGGCTTAAGTCCCCACACAGTCTTCTCTGCATGAGACTATTCAGGTTTAATTCTTGTGGCAGACGACCAGGGACCTTGCCCCACCGGGATGTCTGGAGCAGGGAAGGACTGGGAGAGGGGCAATACCCCCATCAGGGGGCGCCTGGATGGTTCCTGAGCCCTAAAGGACGGCACTTCCGCCACACCAGGAAGTGCTGCCAGTAGACCATCACAAGACACCTGGAGCACATCTGGTACGGGATAAAAGGTGCCGCCTCACTCCAATTGGGGAGCCAGAGTCGGGAGGAGGAAGACGGAGCTTGCGAGAGAGGAGTGGAGGCGGCTGATGAGTAGTGAAAAGGACTGGGTTTGTGGATTGTGCACGATATTGTGTGTGGTGTTGTGAATAAACAGTGCGTATTTTGTACATCGTAAGCATCAGTGTCTGCCTGTGTCTGGGCTAAGTCTGTCAGGATAGGACATGCCCTTCTGTCCGGAGATGTTCTTGGCTTTTACAAGGCTTTTATACTCTCAAATACGCAGAGTTTATATTTTTACATGAGGTTACATTTCACAATTTAAACATCTATAGCTTCACAAGAACATGCATTTATCAAACCAGTTTTTCTCATAACAGAAATGCAGAGCCCAAAACTGGATAAGATGCCTGTCTATTGCACTTGCAGATGACCTCACACTCACTTGGGCAGATGACTTATAAACATCAAAGCTGACAGAGATACCATGGCCATTTTAATGTGACATGTTAAAGCTGTTAAACTTAAAGTCACAAGAGAGTGAAGTCCTAGGTCTGTTTCATGGTTTACATCCAACATTACTTCTGGTCTGTAAAATTCTGTGCATTTAGTCAGATATATTTACCTCGTTATCATGGTACTACCACTACTACTACTAATAATAATATCAGGCCAGTTCAGAGATGCCAATTAATCTAACATGTACACCTCTGTGAAATGGAAGTAAACTGAATGAACCTGACAAAATTTGTCTGATGACGTAAAAATGCCTCAAAGACAGTGATTTGACCAGGGAATTAACTAATGCCCCTAGAGTTCTGAGGTAGTAAAACAATCCTCTGTACGACTATTCCATCCCATAAGCAGACAATATATACTTTGCATCATTAATGAAATGTTTTATATCAACAATTTTCTTTTTTCATGATGTCAATCTCTATGCTAGTCTGATGCAATTAGGGAAAACTCTGTATAAATTAAATGGAGTTTGATTAAAATTAAGAGTGAATTCATGGAAAATTCTAGCTATGTGCTTATAGGTGTGAGGGATAATGGCTGTTGGATGGGATCTGTTTATATGTCACTAAATAGACTGGCTTATTATTTCCAAGACAAAGTGCTAAGTGTTATCAGTTTTTTGGCAAAACCATTTCCACCTGATGCTCAAAATGGATAGAAACGAGTTGTGTTTTTCAGTCATCATTGACAAGAAAGGCTACATGATTGCAGCCACTGCCTTCCATGAGTTTGAAGGTCAAAGACAGAGTGTGACTCAGTTGGAATTTAGAGACATTTTACAAACATCTCTGAAAGCTTCAGTAGCGACACAATTGCACAGAAGTAGATAAGTACAAGACACTACTGACTGTCATTAGAATGTCACGGTTGAATTCTATCCAGAAAAAGAGAGGCAGTTTTTTTCCCTTTTCATGTTAAAAAATTATTTCAGCTCTCCAGTTGCTGCAAGTTGCAACAGATGGGAAAAAATAGGCTTCAAAAATGAAATCTTATGAATAAAAGAAAATGCAGGATTATGACTTCATTTCTCAAAATGCTCTTTAAAAAAAGCGCACAATGACAGATCTCAGGAATATTTTATTAAATATTTTGTGAAGGATTTTAAAGTAAGTACTATCTGAAAAAAAAATGGAATCCAGTAGTGGTAGATAGCTAGCTCAAATTTACTTATTTTATGATCACTTTTATTACAGTATGCCCCTTCTGATAAATATTTTACTCTAGATGTCATCCATCCATCCATCCATCCATTTTCCAACCCGCTGAATCCGAACACAGGGTCACGGGGGTCTGCTGGAGCCAATCCCAGCCAACACAGGGCACAAGGCAGGAACCAATCCCGGGCAGGGTGCCAACCCACCGCAGGACACACACAAACACACCCACACACCAAGCACACACTAGGGCCAATTTAGAATCGCCAATCCACCTAACCAGCATGTCTTTGGACTGTGGGAGGAAACCGGAGCGTCCGGAGGAAACCCACGCAGACACGGGGAGAACATGCAAACTCCACGCAGGGAGGGCCCGGGAAGCGAACCCGGGTCCCCAGGTCTCCCAACTGTGAGGCAGCAGTGCTACCCACTGCGCCACCGTGCCGCCCTCTAGATGTCATGTCAGCCTTTAATTTTAAAGGTTTAAGTGAAAAATAATAATTGACAGTGATAATAAAAGCACATATAATGATAGCAGAACCTTGGTCAGTGCTGCTGCATCTTAGCAAAAAAATTTGTTTATCATTAAGAAAAAAAAAAAAATCAAGAATACTTTTATTTATTCCATTGTCTGCTCTGAAGGGCGTAAGAGGCATGTCAAAAACAATGACATGGGCGCTTGGGTAAGGATATTTATATGTATACATGCGGGCTTTATACCCTACTGTAAAAGATGACTTCCAAGCATGGCTGGTGCCACCATTAGGGTGAATCAGGCCTTCGCCTAGGACACAGATCATAAGGGGGAGGAAACCCAGGCAAACAGGTTAGCTACCAGTTAGTTGGCACACTAATAAGCTTAGTCTAGGGTGCAAAATAACCTACCACTGGCACTGCTTCCAACTAGGATATATATGAAGATGTAACCAATGCACTATATAATAAAATGCTAAGGTCAAAAGAGGAAGTGTGATTGTGAGACACTCAAAAAGAAGAAAAGGCACAGAAGGCATGCTCAGAGAGTTAAAGAAGAACATAGAGGAGGTGAGCAAGAGTCTGAGAAGCAGGCTTTATGGGAACATGCTCAGCAGAAGGAGTGTCAATTGAAAGGTTCATATACATGAGAATACAGAGGAAAAGAGTTGAAGGTACATGATGAGCAAGAGACATCAAATTTTTAAAAATCTGCTCTATTACCTGTCTTCAACAGGTAACGTGACTAGTACGTAATAAAATATCAAACGTGCCTGTTTTTATAAAAAGTTTTGCCATAAGTAAAAATCATCCATTAGTTATCTCACAAGGATTGTTTTCATCAATGAAGCTTAGAGGAACCAGTAGGTCCTGATAAGGTGCAGTGCTGCTTAGAAGTTGGTTTTTCCAGTGCTGCTATGTATGTTTGTTCTGCACCCATTTATGCTGCTATAGGATTTCTAAATATGGAAAACGAGCATATAGAAAGGTGAAATGCAACAGAATACAAAATATAAAGGAAAGGAATGAGAACCAAGTATAAGCCTTGTGTGTCATTTAAACGCACACACACAGTGTTAATTAAAGGGTATAAGCATTGAAAGAAATAATAATAGTTAGGAAAAGCATTTTCTTTGCTCATCTTTTCTACTTATTTTGCCACTGATTTATGCTTTTATCTAGATAAGGTTAACATGAAACAGTGCTATCTAGAAAAAGAAAATACACAAGAAAGTTGCTTTTATACAGTACATTTTTAGTGACTGTGTGTTTAGTATTTTGACCCTTCCCTTATATTATAAGCTCAAATGGCTACCTTAAACTGAAGCTGTAACAACTTTGTTTCTTACTGGTTGTAGACTCACCTAGCCTTTGGAGACCAAACTGCCCAAACCCTTTGCCTCGGACAAAGCCTTGATATACAAACGAATTGCTTGCAGTCTCAGAGGACACCTGGTGGAAAAGGAAACTTTCTTTAAAAAATAAACTCATAAGCTTTCAAACTCCACAGGCTGCATTATCACATCCTCCTCCTCCTCAAACCGGCTAAATAACCAGCTTCTTTGTACTTACATGTCCATCAAGAGCCCAGTTCTCATTCTTAAACTTATTAACAAATATCTCCACTGGTCCTCTGATTTGATACACCTGCAGCTGCAAATGAAATTCATCCTTCTGGTAGATTCCTATAGAGAAAAAAAGGGATTTTCTTATTAAACAGTTATGGTCTATAAAATTCTCAAATGCACATATGTGACAGAAAATATTTATAAATCCCTTTAAGGAACTGTTTTGTTCTTTTCATTCATTTATTATCTGATAATTTTGACCATACCTCCCAGCTTGAGTTCCACCCCACTGTGGTCGATAAGCGTGGCATTGACCCGACTGCTGAATGCATCAAAGCTGGTTATTTTGAGCATAGCTGGCTGCTTTTTGCCAAGGTACTCATAAGAACCTTTCCACAGAGAGTTCCTGGCAAATACATCAGCTGGCACTGCAAGAGTAAAGCAGAAGCAAATGTGAAAGTTTATAGTTAGAATTAAACAAAGCTGACCCCACTCAGCATGAAAGGTGAATTTTTGCATCTCGTTTTCAAGATCAGTGACAGGAAGGTTTTAAGAGGATAACTTTTCACAAGCCATTCAAAAGAAAAAGTCACTAGTTTATTGCAGCTATATTTTTGACTTATAGTATTACATGAAATGACTGCAATGTATCAGAAGTTATATATTATATATATACTGTATATATATATATATATATATATAGTAACACACGTGTGCATGGAGGACTCTGTTACTTGATACCTTTTCTCTTCCTCTCTCTGCAGCCCGGAAGACTCACAACCTTAAAATCTCTGATTTCACTTCATGTGCCCACCACTGCCTGCCAGGAGTCCATCTGGAGACTCGCATCCATACATTTTTTCTTTTGCTTTTTACGCGTTTGAACCCACATTTTGGTTCGTTGTTGTCTTTTATTACTAAATTTATATATCGTCACACATGCACACTTGGCAGGCAGTCTAAGAGCTTGACTGGGGATAAGACGCTGAGTCAGGGGTTAACGAATTGCAGCTACAGCTTCACCCACGTACGTTGCCAGACCACACTCTCCTACAGACCTCACTTCCACCTAATAACCCACCTGTTCCTGCACAGCTCCTATAAGACTGATCCCTCAATCCTTCACTTCAGTCTTTGTTTTGACTCAGTCCATTTTGACTACTCACTATTATGTTCGTGATTTGCTACTTTAACGACAATATATGGAGTGGATCCCCCAAACTTTTCTGCTTTGTTTGTTCTCTTTTAATATAAATATAAATATAAATATAAATATAAATATAAATACATACATACATACTGTATGTATTACCTGTAATTTTGTTGTTGATTTCTTTCATAGGCCCTATTGGAGTTCCACTGGGTCTTGTGTCCGCTGAAAAACACAAAATGTCATGGTTAACAGTTAAATTTGTCAATATGCACTAGCTGGTCATATCATATAAACAGTAATTAGAAATCAGTTAGTGCCACCATCATACAGAGGTAAAGGAATCATAGGTGAACACAATACAAATTGGGGTAGTAGGCGTAGAAGCACTGGCTCCTTTTAAGACACCTTAAAGCTAGTAATATTTCTCAGCCACAGGGCCAAGTTTCTTTTATTTGTGCAGTAAACACAATTTGTGTGTATAAATATTTCTAGTACCTTTACATTTGATAATAAAAGATACCTGGAGTGCTATCCTCAGGGGGCCGTTACAAACATTTTGCATACAAAGGCACAATGATTTCTGGGACACAGTAATGAACGCTCTTGAGGAATACCGCTGAGTTTGTCATCTGTTAATGATTTTTTGAAAGCTAATGAATAATTCATAAAAAAGGAAGACATTCTTACCAAATTCATAATTCATAAAAATAAAATTATGAAGCAGAATTGGAAACAGTTGTAAAAAAGATCACTCATACGGTCATATGCAACATTATTGCAAAGAGTTGTGTAAGTGTGAAAGACGCTATATCAAATAAAGCAAACTAAATAATGGTGGAGTGGCAGGTTGCACCTCAAATAGCTTGCCTTTATTATGGAAGTTGCCCAAAGGGGGATGAGCTGATAAGTGGAAGCGAGTGCCTGAGTAAGCAGGACTAGTATTCCACAAGGGTTATTTTCAGCCCTTTCTCTCATTGACGAAGAGTTAACCCCCAACTCCAAGGGACCTAGGGAGGGTAAAGTGGGTTCAGTAAATGTATTGGTGGGAAGAAAATTAAATCATCAGGAGAACTAGAAAGAGTAACATTAGCATAATCACAACTGCTTACCGATTTGGTTCAGGAAGTTGTTTCTGGCAGGAATCAACCTTGGATTGGGCTCACACTAACAGTTGTAAAGGGCCAATTTAGAATTGGTGGTTAATCTAACATTCATTTCTTGTGGATGTGGGAGAAGTACTTGGAAAAGAGCCCATGCAGACTAGTAACAGTAACTAGAAACAGGTACAATTGTAAATAGAAGATGAAACAAACTGTTTCGTTAAGCATTATGTGATGATAATCATTGCAGAAAGGTACAGTGTAATTCAGCTGTGTCTGACTAAAGATGAGTGGCATGGTGAACAAAAGGTCTGGTTCCTTACTAAGATATACAGTATGTATCTTTTGGGTGTATTTGGACAGGTTTTCTCTGAGAACTTTTATTATTACTCACAGTCTAACAACATAGTGTTATACTGGGAGGCAACTATAAACTGTTCTTGCTGAAACTCCATCTGAATCTTGGCTCATCACAACTGTAGGCAGGACTAAACAGGTACAGAAAAATAGAAGATGACTAGCCTGACTGGCTTTGAAGAATGGCTGTAAAAAAGGCAAGGATTTGGAATAATAGAGGGAATGGTGATTACTTCACAGAATAGGAAAAAAACCTAAGTTCTGTATGTAGATAACTTACATTATTTTACATACTTAGTTCAGACCAGAATTTCTCTTTTAACTGGTTTGTTACCAGAAAGACAAATCATAACAAACCCAGTAAACATAATACTTTGGACTGAAACTCAGTAAACAATAAATTACCAAGTAGCTTGGTAGACCGTAGTACTTTAGAAAAACTCTATTTGACGTTATTTTGGAGGAATTAGGTGGACAGGACTGATGAACTTTGTTGGACTGAATAGCCTTTTCTCATTGAAATGTTACTAATGTTGTAAAAACACGTATAAGTGTAAGTAGCCTGTCTACAGTGATGAGAATTTTACAAGGTTTTCTGCCAGAAAGGCAAAGAATTGGGCAGCCTTGTATCACAGTAGTAAATGCTGCTGCCTCAGTTTCAATTCTGTGCCCAGTCATTATTTATGTGGAGTTTGTATGTTCTCCCCAAGTCTGTATGGGTTTTCCTCCCACAAGTCTGAACACTTGATATTAGGTTAATTGCAAATTGGCTCTGCGTGGGGTGTGCATGGGTAGGCCCTTTAAGGGACAGGTCCCCTCCATCCAGAAGTGGTTACTGTTAAAAAGCCAGGGTTGGCTCTAGCCCCATGATCCCGAAGTGGATTAAATGGCTTTGAGAATATCAAGGTGCATGTTTAAGACATACAGTATAAGATGATTTTTTTTTACATTGATTGCATTCTCTGATTAGTACTAATCAATGGCATAGTTAACAATATTTGGATAAAGAACTATAAGGTCAAAGGAAAAGAAAAAGTAATACTTCACATCACAGTGTGTGGATATCAACCAGATTTTTTCAGAGTAAATGTGCTTCCACTGCAGTATCTTTGAAGAGCAGGTTCTTGGAGAGTTTACTGTCAACACACCACTAATCCTCCTTACCTGTGCAGAGTGGAGGTTTGCCAGTCCAGCTTCCATCTGCACGGCATGTGCGGTGTTCAGAGCCACCAGTTAGGTAGAAGCCTGGCTGACATGTATATATTAAGGTGTACCCTAGAGAGGGTAACTCTATAGCACCAACATCAGCATATGCTGGCAGCTCTGGCTGACTGCAGTGATGGGCTGTAAAAGTAAAAAATAGTTTCAATGGTAGAAGAGTGTCCTTTCTCCACCAATATCTTTACAAAACATTCAACAAATGTGTTCTGTTTTACATTGTGACTCAGATTCTACTAAAAAAGTAGCTTTAGTCACCTGTACATTCAGGCTGGATGCCACTCCAAGTAAGATTAGGCAAGCATGTCCGACTAATTGAGCCTTGCAGCAGGTAACCTTTTCTGCAGGCAAAGAACAGTGTGCTCCCAATCTAAGTTGTAACAAAAAATTAAAAAAACACATACAAAAATTACCGTAAACATTAAATAGAGAATGACGCAGAAATAAATTTCACTTTATCCAGGATGCTGAAAAACATTATTTCTGAGTTTTACAGTTACACTTACCTGATATCCCTGAGAATTATTCTGTATTCCAAACATGGGAATACCTGGATCTGCACACGTTGTGTGACTTGGATCTGCAGGAGTGTGATAATAATGTACATATATTAAAACACGGGCTTTGCTTGAGTATGCTTATAGTAATTCAAAATGTGCAGCTTATATTGTGCGCAACTAATTTTAAGCAATACATTAAGGGATGGGAGTGGGAGACTCCATAAATGACTGCTTTTTAACCCAATTCAGCAATTAACAGGGGAAAAAATGACCATTACATTTGGGATCATACACAGTGCAAGCACATTCTAAAAGCTCTTTTGATCCATTACTGCTAAATAACAAAAAATACATATATGTTAAAGGTAATCTTTATGAACATTTGAAAGTTGGTGAGATGTTTAACCATTTATTCATGTTTTAAGGTATTTAGGGAAGCCGCACTTTAGGAGACAGTACGTTTGCACTGCAGTTCTACAGTTTTTCATAAGCACAGATGTAGTGAGCTTTATTTGAAACTTTTCATCATTTACTGTTATAACTATCAAGCCAAAATTATTAAAAAATCTCTGTCGCACTGGTTTAATGGTCGTTTTGGGGGTTACACCACGTTGGCCAGTTGCCCTCCATATTTTGGGGGTATTGAAGCAGATGTTCTGCCGTGGGCTAGTGCCCTGCCCGGGGTTTGTTTCCTGCCTTGTTTCTCCAACAGACCCCCGTGACCCTGTTGTTAGGATATAGCGGGTTGGATAATGGATGGATGGATGGATGAAGCAGATGTTATATATGGCTGGATGCCTTTCCTGACTTCATCCTTCTTTATTTGCTTTTTAAAATATGCAAGAGAGGCGATGAACGTATTCTTAGTCTTAGGTTAAAAAAAGAATCTGTAGTAGAAAAAACAGACGTGATGAAGTCTCTGCCTAAAAAAAGAGCACTGTGATCTGTAGATTATATGGCAGCATTTTTGCCAGTCAGTTCAGCTGCACAAAAATGCTTACAGCCAGTTTGCTAGCGTGTGCCTTTTGATTTGTCCCTGTGGAGGGTTTACTGACAGTAATGGATACAGGATTTCTTACACTAGAATGAGATTATATTGACAAGCGTAGACTAATATCTTTCTGGATGAGTGAATGATTTGAGAACAAAATAAAAACATGCAGTGTAAGATGATTGGGAAAATGTGTAACAGAGGGATATTAAATACAGTATACATTATTAACTCTTTGTCCTTCACCCTGTACATCTTACTGTGCATAAATGTTATTAACGGGCAACCAGATATCTCCATTGACATTCACCCTCACCTATGCAGGAAGGCTGTGAACCACTCCAGGTGCCATCAGACTGGCAGTAGCGTCTGGCAGATCCTACCAGAATCAGTGGGGAGAAGCAGGAAAAGGAAACAGATGAGCGGTAGGTAAATCCATGATCCTCTCTACGGCCCTGAGCGGGAATCCCGGGATCACCACAAAAGACAGCTGCAGGAAGACATGAAAAACACAGCTGGATAAAAAGAAGCCCCAGAGCCTTATTAGCACAGTGAAGCCTCGATTTCCTTACACTTGAATGCAGTATACAACTGCAATTGAAAAAGAGCAAGTAACCGGTAATTATTCATTAATCCTTTCAGGCTTGTCCACTCCTGATTAGCAAGTGCTGATCTTGCTCATTTCACATTGAAGACTCACAAGTTTGATCCTCACATACCTACCCACCTTAAATTATATTCTCACAATCTCATCAAAGTAAAGAATGGAGGATAAAGCAGTGCATACATTACAGGGTGAGTCACAGAGGGTGCAGAGAGACGATTAGAAAAAAATTAAATGGTGTTTAAAGCAGTTGCCAAGCAGGAGTCAATCAGATATGCTTAATGAATTATGTTAAACCTAATTTGCTCCATTAATGCTGTTACCTATTGAGCACACATTTACACAATAGTTTAGTCTAATTAAATAACAACATCCATAGAAAAAGTATCATCTGTCAGTTATTTAGTCATACTTAGAATATCTTAATGAAATAAAGATTTAACACCATTGACATCAATTGTTTACATATTAGCAATATTGATTTGTGTGCACAAATTTTGGAATGGCTTCCGTGGCTAAAATCGGCACTGCTTTGTATATAGTGTTAGATGGTGTATAGCATATAAACTGTTAATTTAAATAATATGGTTTGTTTATACTGTTAGACTGAGCTTCCATTATTTTAGTGTATGTGAGTAAGACGCTGATTATTCATATGAGTAAGACTGGCAGGAAGTGGAAATTAAACTACAAGACATTTGCTGCTGTACATGTCATTGACTGTACACAGTGGAAAGTTTCTGAGTACATTATTTAACTCCGAAACACTTAGTTAAATTGAGTAATTCTGAATAAAGTGGAGTGCGTGGGAGAGTGAGGGCTAAGGCTTGTGAGTGGGTTGAGGAAATAAGTGTCTGCTTTGACTAGCATAGCAAATACAGTTCAGCAAAGCCTAAACGCCATACATTTTTTGTGCTTATTGTCAGCTGCCAGTGGTTCAGTATTCAATATCTATTGCTGCTGTCATTGCCTTGAACTTGCATATATTCTTTGACAGTAGGCTGTATGTGCAACTGGATCCTACATTAATAATAATATATCTTGGTAAAGCTACAAGTTGCTACCTTTGAACACCTGAAACAAGATATTCCAGTCAGAGAGTATATGATAATAAAGGTGTTTTCTTTAAACATACAGCATATATGTACAAACCCAGGAAGCCTAGTAAGTATTGTAAATAAACAAATATATGACTTTCTTGAAAATATTTCATACAGAAAATTATATAAAATGTGATTCCAAAATGAGTCTCAATTCAAGTTGTTTAAAAGGTGCTATGCCTTTTCCATTTTATAAAAGTAAAATCAAAGAATAACGGAGATACAGTACATACCTTGCAGCACCAGTGGTTACTTCTGCTTTTTAGTTTAAAAATCCTGTGTGTTTCTCTCTATGTAACGATATCTTATCAAAGTTACCCTGATGGGTGGGGTGGTTTAACTATTCCAAAAACAGAAAACCTAAGGTCTCAAACTTTGTGGTATGCAGCAATAAAGTGCCTAGATACAAGATGTTTAATAGATTTGGTCCTGTTGTTAATTTTATGTTCTGCAATACAATAACAGATGGAACGTAGGGTTTTACCTGTGTATAGCAAAGCACAGGGGCATGACAATGGATAAATGGCACCTTTGAACTACAACTGGATCAAGGCTTAAGATTAACATCGCCCTGCAGAGTAATAATTTGGTTGCTTTTTAAAACTTTGCCACAACAACTACAATTTTTACAGGGGAAATGGATTGGGCTAACATACTAAGATGTTGTAACCTTTGTTCCTCCTTTAAAATACATAATATGCAGATAGTGGAATTATATACTTTTGTTGATAGATTGGTTCTTCTGTACTCAATGACTGACTGATGCTTCATAATTCTTTAATTGTTCAGTATGCATAATTATGTTAAGTTTTCTGCTTACTCAGTTTTATGGAATTACTTTTAGTAAGCCGGTTAATTTGTATTTTTTGCAGTTTTCATGGAGGTTTTGTCCTACTTCTGCTTCCATCCACCTGTCTACTGAACCCCTTTTAGTCCAGGTGTTTGGTCACAGAGAAGCAGAGCAAATCCCAATACAGCACTGGGAGGGCACACTCACACCTCTTACCAAACTAATAAAAGGCACTAAAAAACTCTCTGTGGTATGACTTAAGTAAAGCTACACGAGGGGGCTATGCCTTTTTTAATGTAATAAAGTTTGTGGAAGAGGGACTACGTTTTTCAAGCTTATTTTCCTTAGTAAAGTCGATATCAAAGAGTTAAATGCAAAAAAAATGATGTAGAAATTAAATAGACATTTCTCAGAAATTACTAGATGACATTTTATAGAGAATGTTATTTACTGAACATTTTATTTCAGTTTAGTTCTGTTATGGTTTTTCACAGATGTTAAGGTTTTCCATAAAACAAGCTTGGGCTATATAGGATCACATCTTACTGAGGGGCATGGTGTTTAACAGACTGTTGCCGTAGAAGTGACTAACTGCTTGAATAACATGAATTTCACCATCAGCCCTTCCTCATAACCAACAAAAATGATGACGAATCCTAACTAAATATTTAGTTTTGTCTTTGTTAATCTAACACCTTTAACTGAATGATACATTATGACAGACATCACTGTGATGGTGGCAAGACTCTGGATTTTTCCAGGTAAACCCATGGGTGCTTTTATTTTCTTCTGTTCCCATCCCTGCTGTGATGCCTCTATTAACTGAGCCAGAGGAGAGGCCACCAAAATGACACACCTTCACAATTCCTAATTTGTCTTAATCTGCTCTCGTTCCTTTCTTTCTTTTTTTGTGCTGACTGGTCTCAATCTATGGGTGTTTTCGTCTCCTCTCTTCTCCGTCTGCAGTGCTCAATACAAAGCACTACACTCACACCTGCCCATTTGATTTATACACTGATGTCATCTGTGGGCACTGGGGTGAATTTTTTATATAGCTTGTCTGTGCTTAGCTGGCACATTTCATTATGGGAATCTATCCCCTCCATTTTATGATATCATGCAATGCAGATCATTTGTACTGCATCTTCTTGGGATATGAGATTGTTAAGCATAAAATAAAAAAAAAATCTAACAAAAGGCTTAAATTGATAGGAAGTTCAATACATTAGAAATGGGCTGTAACAGGGCTGTTTTACTAAATGAATTTATTTATTCATAAACTTATTTTAAAAACTATACCTTGTTCATCTTTGCTGATGATTGTATTCTTTTATTTCTTGGATGGTTGCATGGTATTGCTGAGGTATCTCTAACTTTTTAAGTAATAATAATAATAATTCTTTACATTTATATAGCGTTTTTCTCACTACTCAAAGCGCTCAGCAATTGCAGGTTAAGGGCCTTGCTTAAGGGCCCAACAGAGCAGAGTCTCTTTTGGCATTTACGGGATTCGAACCAGCAACCTTCCGATTGCCAGTGCAGATACCTAGCCTCAGAGCCACCACTCCGTAATTAATAATAAGTAATAATAAGTAATTATTTAAGTCATTGTCAACTGTACTTTGAGAGTGCAGTTGACCAAGTTAGTCATTCCAGGACAATTTAGATTTGCCAACTAACCTAACAAGCACATTTTAGGAAAATCAGAATCTCTTGAGAGAAACATACAGAAAGAACATATAAATTCCACACAGAGAAGCTGGGCTCACCAAGGCAGCTGGAATCCCTCATACTTAAGCTTATAAGATTTAACTGAGTTTTTCCAATCTCTTTATTTTCTCAGAATTATTTTCTTATAAAAATGAATACAAGTTTAACTGTTACAAAAGGATAATGTCCCAGCACTTCTTCACTTACAGAATAATGTCGGGTAGAGTCTTAAATGTCAAAAAATGGGTGTGTTTATTTTAATTAGAATACACAGGGGATTGATGATCACAGTGTGAAGAGTAAAAAAGCAAACAAAATGAAGCAAATGTACTGATCTACAGGTCCTTGGCTCGACTGTTAGATAGGAAGGCTCTTCCTCTCCTCTCTTTCTTTATCAGAGGTTTCTTTATCACCCATAAGCCTCGCTTGTCTTCCTCGTATTAGCTCAGTGCATATGAACCTTCGATGTACTCACATCTTGTCTCACTGGATCATATGTAGGTGCTTTCATTTAAATCCCATTTCCGTGTTACTTAAAGTAGTACTAGGGTGTTGTACCGTGTTAGCCATTATGAATGTAGAGAAAAGCCAAGCAAAATGACTCCTTTTATTGGCTAACTAAAAAGATTACAATATGCAAGCTTTCGAGGCAACTCAGGCCCCTTCTTCAGGCAAAATGTAATACAGAGACTGGAGTTTCCTATGTTTATATACACACTCTAGGACAAGAATCAACATGAATTCACATCTGGGGTTATTGACAGCCCTCTGCGACTACAAGACCACAAATTCAGTGCATTCTCTGATTGGGTTCTGTTTTGGTGTCTCTGAATCCTTGAGCGGTCTTCTCCAAGTCAGCTATAACATGGAGTACTCTTTGTTTAAGGCAACAGAGTATCACCTATCCCTTGTAGAATTTTTCATTGACATATATCAACTCAAAGGTATTGCAGTGGTGGCCTCTTCTCAGTCCACATTCCTTGCTTGGAGATTCAGACATCTATAAGCTGCTTGCATGTTGAAATATTACTGATTTCCTCTTGAGACGCTACACTGTCTGTCCCACACTGGCACGCTCGGAGATTTCAAAGTGGCAGATGAATGGTTTCCTTCCTTTTTTCAGGTTCCCGTTGGGATTGCCTTCTACATTCTACTGCCTTTGTCAAACCTCTGCTCATTGAATTCCTTTACTAATAATGTTTTGGAAAAAAATTGAAACAGTAAATTATTAATATGATTGATTTTCCTTTGGCTTATAGAAAATTGTGTAATTCTCTTGTCTTATTTTCCAACTAACTTTAGCATGCTACCAATCTTTCTACAGCTTGTGAACTTTCAAAATAAGTGTATTCAACACTGGGATGCTGTAACTGATTGACGACATTTTGACAATCTGTGATTGTTCCCACTCTTTTCCAAAATCATACCTTGTCATCAGTCCTTTCAGGTTCCACTTAAGTAGTACAAAGATGTGTACATTGTTTTTCAGCATACGTTTCAAATACTGATTTGCATAAGTCTTTATTCATACACACTCAAAGCTGTCATGCTATTGTTAAAGTGTACTTAATATTTCCGTGTTAAAATGTTTCTGGCTAAAATCAGAGTATGTTCTTGTTTAGCAGGAGTATCTTTCAGGTGCTAAGATGGACTAACAACCATGTTATTTACCACCCTGTACCTAGTGCAGTTCTGATAGGCTCTGCCTCTGCAACTGTGCACTGGACTATATAGTCCGAGTATATATATGCATGTAGTGTCGTCTACAGTATCACAGGATTAGCATACATTTTCCAAACATGAATTCAAAATACACATATTAATATTAGGAGGGATGCTCACAAGCTTAATCAGTTTATTCAAAACGCTAATATATGGCTTACATAATAATAACTGTGGTGCATTCAGAAAATATTCACACCCCTTCCATTTCCGCACACTTTATCGTGTTGTAGATTTCATTTCAAATGGATACATATGCCACTTTGACCATCACTCTATACTCAATAATCCATAATGACAATGTGAAAACCTCTTTTCAGAAAGGTTTGCAAATTTATTGAAAATCAAAAGCATAAATCTCTCATTTCTATAAATATTCAGATTCTCTGCTGTGGCACTCCAAACTGTGGTTGGCTACATCCTATTTGCTTTAATTCTCTTTGAAATGTGTCTACAACTTGATTTGAGTCCACCTATGACAAACTGAATTGATTGGACGTTAGTTTAGAAAGGCACACCCCAATGTAAATAAGGTTCCACAATTCCCATCACATGTCAGGACAAAAACCAAGCCATGAAGTCCAAGGTATTCTCTGTAGAACTCCACAATGTCATAAGGCCTACACCAGGACAAGGGGATAAAACGCCCTCAATTATTGTAAAATGAAAGAAATTCTGAGCCACCAGGATCCTTATTAGTTGTGGCTGTTTGAGCAAGAAGGGCCTTGAGTCAGGGAGAAATCTATCCTCAGCCAAATAGAGCTTCAGAAGTCTTATGCTGAAA
Source organism: Erpetoichthys calabaricus (assembly GCF_900747795.2). Classification (NCBI taxonomy): domain Eukaryota; kingdom Metazoa; phylum Chordata; class Cladistia; order Polypteriformes; family Polypteridae; genus Erpetoichthys; species Erpetoichthys calabaricus. The sequence goes on from NC_041407.2 coordinate 55,207,053, forward strand.
TTGGAGAAACTATTGAAAGGAAGACCATCTCAGCAGCACTCCATCAATCAGGTGTTTATCGTAAAGTGGCTATCCATCCATCCATTTTCCAACCCGCTGAATCCGAACACAGGGTCACGGGAGTCTGCTGGAGCCAATCCCAGCCAACACAGGGCACAAGGCAGGAACCAATTCCAGGCAGGGTGTCAACCTACCGCAGGACACACACAAACACACCCACACACCAAGCACACACTAGGGCCAATTTAGAATCGCCAATCCACCTAACCTGCATGTCTTTGGACTGTGGGAGGAAACCGGAGCGCCCGGAGGAAACCCACGCAGACACGGGGAGAACATGCAAACTCCACGCAGGGAGGGCCCGGGAAGCGAACCCAGGTCCTCAGGTCTCCCAACTGCGAGGCAGCAGCGCTACCCACTGCTAGACAGAAGTAAAAGGCATATGACAGCCCACTTGATGTTTGCCAAATGGCATTTATGAGACTCTGAAAGCATGAGAAAAAGGGATTCTTTGGTCTGATGAGACAAACATTGAGCTCTTTGGGTAGAAATCCAAGCACTATGGAGAAGAGCAGGCCCAGCTTATCACTGGCCCATGATAAAGCATGGTTGCAGCAGCACCATGCTATTGGTGTATGTCTCAGCAACAGGGTCAGGGAGACTGTCATAATTGATAGATGGATGGATGAATGCATTCCTTGAAGAAAACCTGCTCCAGAGTGCACATGACCTCAGACTGGTATAATGGTTCACCTTTCAGCACGACAATAACCCGAAGCATACAGCAAAGAAAACACTGAAGTGGGTTTTTGACAAGTCTCTGACTTTTCTTGAGTGGCTCAGGCAAAGCCCAGACTTATATCTCATTGAACATATTTGGAGAGACCTGAAGTTGGCGGTTTATAGATGCTTCCCATCCAATGTAACAGAATTTGAAATGATCGGCCAGAAAGAATGGGATAACCTGCCCTAATACAAGTGCGCAAAGCTTGAAGAGACTTACCCAAGACAAAATGAAGATGTAATGGCTGCCAAGGGATCATGTACAAAGTGCTGAATTAAGGGTCTGAACAGTTATGTGAATAAAATATTTCAGTTTCTGATTTTAAATAAATTTGACAGCCTTTCTGAAAACATGTTTTTACTTTGTCATTGTGGGTTATTGAATGTAGACTAATAGGCAAAAATGGAAAATTTATCCATTTAACATTAAATCTACTACACACAGCAAGTATGCAGAAAGTGAAGGAGTGTGTATACTTTCTGAAATCCCTGTATATGCAAAGCAATATGGTTAATACAATAAATTAATAAATAGAGATGAAAAGGAATCAACAGTGACATTATTTGTAAGCAGACATAAATGCATTATGGTGTGAATGGTCCCTCAAAAACATCTCAGATTTTACTATTTAAATAATGTATTGCAATAAGTATCCATCTAGCTAAATTCCAACTCATTCATCCAGTTTAGACTCACAGACACAGTAAAATGTATATAATTTAATTTATAATTTATGAGTACAAGGCCACAAAGTATTTCAGATAAGGGGTTAGTTAATTAAAACACTACAAAACATTCTGATATAGGATGACATGAGGAAAGTCCTTGATCTACTTACGAAAACACTGTGGCACCTCTCCACTCCAGCTGCCATTCCCCTGACAGGTGAGAACAGCTGGAAGAGAAAGCTGATATCCTTCAGAACAAGCATAGCTGATACTGGCTCCCCAGTGGAAATCAGAGCCCACCACCTTCCCATTGGGCACACTAGGGGGTGGTCCACACAGTATAGCTGAAATAGATTCAGATGATAATAAATGATTATTTAAAATGAAAAAGGGGTACACTGTAACCCTAAGACAAAAAATTAATGTGAATGGTTGTTTTAAAGAGAACTCTGAGCTTTCAGCACCAGATGCATTAAGTATCTGAAATAATAGGCATTGTGGTAAGGGTTTCAAGTCTTATGTAAGAACAGAAATTTAAGTAACAATAAGTAGAACACAGCATAGAAGTTAATGGTTACTTAGAACAATTTAATGACCTCTGATGAAAAGACTTTTTTCAGTGCTTTTATAATACTGACATCAGTTAATAGTAATTATGATTTGCATTCACTCTTTGCTGCAGGACTTCAAAACCTTTGCACTGTGGGTAACTTATGACGTCAGTTAATTTACTTTAACACACAACAGAATTTGACTTGATGGATAGTACATTAACCATTGAATTACTTATTATGCTGTAAGCAGTAAGAAGTATTATCCAGAAGTTTGCCGATGCCGCATAGTTTGCTGTAGCTAAAAAGAATTGTAGTAGCCACATAGATAAAGCTCTTGACTTGCTGGTCATCAGAATGTCTCATAAAGACATGTGAGGTCTTATGAGAGGATCGGGGATTCAGGACAAAGGTTTCTGTAGAGAGACAGCTAAAGGTACACTTGTTGAGAACTCCTTGTAATATTTTCACCACTATGATGAATACAGAATTAGTATATAAAAGTAAAGTTGAACTTTTGAAGTTGAAATAATCTTCCTTAAATGCTGCTACCAAGAACACTATTAAATTAAAAGGAATAAATGCAAAAAAATTGAGGTATACTGTACATCTGTTTACAGTACATAGAAAATGCTAAGGGCTGTGTCTGTCTGTCTGTCACATGATTACTCATAAACTACTACAGCTAGAACCTATTAATTGAAATCTTATAACATGATATGCACTGATGAATCAAAAACTGTGACTAGCAGCAACCTCTACAAAGTTGTCTAGGCTTGCGTCTTTCATATGGCAAATCGCATAGGGAAACTGATCAAGGAGGTGATGAAAGAAAAAGAAGATTAATGGCATCTGCTGAGTGTGAAGCAAATTGCAGAAGCCCATTACGTGACAGAAAGAAGAATGACAAGCTCCAGCATCAACTGAGCGTCAAGCAACATGTGGCGAAACACCCTGATGGTACTCGCAAACTGGATTTTGGGAGGACCAGAAGTCCCTGTGCTTGTACTATAACAATAAAAAGATACAACAGAAATTCATTCTCAGTGGGCTTGCATTCCATCCAATGTAGGGCCCTCCCTGATGTTAGTTACTGGAGGGATAAACTTCAGCACCAACTGACAATGTAACAGGAAAAACAGCTTTAATGGATGGACAGATTCCTAAAGGTAACTGAAGCTATTTTCATTTTGTCAACAATCATATACTGTATGTGTGTTACACAACAAGGAGCTTTTATGGATACTCTGTTCATAAGAATGTTCACTTACTGGATATTATATATACAAAATATGTTTTTTTTTCTTCCCCTGTAAGTGATCAGTCTTGAATAGTTTACTTAATGTATTGGTGACCTCAATAATGGCAACACTCATACAGAGTTTCAAACATTTATTTGTACAGAAAACCTATGATGACAGCTTTAAATATTTGTTTTCTATAAACATTTTAAAAACCTTTTTTTAATGACAAATATGTTGTGATGAAGGGCTGCTACCTTTGCAGATGGGTTTTGTACCATTCCAGGTGCGATCTTTGGTGCAAAGAAGCACAGAAGCACGATCAGAGTCCATGCTGAAGCCTGGGGAGCACTGGAAAGACACGGTCTTGTTGTAGGTGAATTCACTGCCTAGTCGTATACCATTGGCAGGTATTCCAGGGTCACCACAATTAATCACTAGAGTGGGAGTAAATGAAAAGAATGAGTGATGGAGCATATTTTAACAGAAATTGAAACAGAAGAAAGGACACTGGGTTACTACGCTCAATTTAATCTGTTACTATAGGGATTTGCTTCACCTTCATTAAGTTTAAACTCTGTATGCAGTGACCTGAAAAAGTGAGATCAAGGCTTTGAAGCTGCATGAAACTACAGCAAGCTTTGAAAAATTACTTGTAGCCCTTGCCTGTGCACTCTGGTGTTTGTCCTGTCCAGGTCCCATTGACAGTGCAGTGCCGAGTTAGCAGACCAGTAGAATAATAACCTTCACGGCATGAGTAAGTGATAGAGCTGGAGAAGACCAGTCCATCATTAAAGAGCACACGAGCATTGCTGGGTGTCCCCGGGTTCCCACATGAGACAACTGTGAAGAGAAAACAAATAGAAGATCAGAACAAAAACTAACAATGAATACTGGAAAAACATCACCTGTATGAAAATTAGCTAGGGAGGAATTAGCAATATGAGACAAAGATTAAATCAGGAGAATTATGTCTACGAAAGAGAAATTTAAGTAAGGGAATATTAGGAAAGAACTAGGAATATGAAATAGGGCATAAGAGGGACAGCTAAATTCAAAACATTATAATGAAATAATGAATTTAAAATGGTTCATTAGCAACCTGAAAGATACTTGGAAAATCCATCCATGTGCTGAACCTGCTTATTCCAATACAATGTCATTTGTTAGGGTCTTTCCTAAGGCATGGAGCATGAGGCAAGAGTCAGATCTAGACAGGACACTGGGACATAAATATCAACACACTCATCATTTATGTGGGGGGAAAAAAAGAGCATGTGGAAAAACTCCCAGAAACACAAAAGAACATGTAAACCCCACAGTGGTCGGGACTGAAGTCTCTAGGACAAAGTTAGCCAGGACCCCATTTAAAATAATTTTTTTAGATTGATAGCTTATTAACACTAGAATTACCAAAGCCTACAAAAACACTCCGTCCCACCTTAAATCCCTTCGCACCTCTCCGTCAGCGTCTTGTGTCTTGTACATGTGTCGATAAGCAGCAAGAAGCCTGCTATCACATCCCCCCACTGCCGCACAGTGTTCTCAGATCAAGTCTGTTTACCTGTGTGTCAGAGGCTTAGGGTTGTATAGAGTGAGAAGTCAAGCAAAATGACACCTTTTATAAATACTATATCGTTATTTGGAACACATGCATTTCGTGTGTGTTCCTTGTCTACAACAATCTATGTAAACATCATCGTTAAAACAGAAACGTTTTTCATGTTTTAGTAATAATTGACAAAATGTTGAAATGAAGTGTATAATGTGTGAAGCCTGAAGTCCAAATATCAAATAAATACTTTCACAAAAAGTACAAATATAAAAGAACAAGTGCGTTTCTATTCAAGAATATAACTGCAGAAAAAGAACCAGCGTTATGGTGCGACATTGACAACCCTTTGATACGACCGCTTTGGTGGCGCAACGGTAACAACTGTTGACTGGTCCATTTTGAGAAGTGAGCAGCTCTTATTCTTACTATTTTAGCATAAAAACATACATTTGATTTGAGTCTGTAACAGCTGGTGTAAATTTATGATACTTGTAAAGGTTAGCTTGGTTTTTTTTTTTTATTCAGTTTTATTCTCTCAGTCGTGTTCACACTTCCCCCAATCTGACACTGCTGTTTTCACATAAAGACGTCCTATCATAGAGGTGAATTTCAGATGAGGATGAGGGTTCTACATCAGAGAAAGAGTGCATGTCGCACTTTTGCCGTCACTGTACTTTGTATATGTACATGGGAAGTTCTGCAGTCTACTTGTGACTTTACGCTGTAGGAAGATAAGTAAATAAATCAAGGTAAATAGGTAAATAACATTCGATCTGGCTCTTATATACAAAGTACAGCGACGGCAGCTTCCACCTGCAGCTATAGACTCTTCAGTACACGAGCGACTCTCCATGCTAGTGTTTAGATCTGGACTGTGTATGTGCCCAAAAAAGAAGTCTGAGTGCATTCTCGTACCATTGCTTATAAACTGAAGTGTCAGCGTGCACTTTTCGTGGCATTACACATGTATTTTTTGAGCATGCCCGTGTCGATCAAACACAGGGAGCTCTGCAGTCTACTTGTCACTTTACGCTGTAGGAAGTAAGTAAATAAATCAAGTACATACGGCATCTGAGACTGCAAATAGTGAGTGGGGCAAACCATCTATCCAGACACATTCATTCATCAAATCTGCAAGTCCAGTTAAGGGTTGCGAGGGCCGGAGGCCTTTTCAGCACCATTGACTGTGAGGCAAGAACCACCTACAATGATGAGATTCAAGCTGGTATGATATAAATAAAATGGTTTGTGTAAATATTGACAGCTACTACAGCCATTTGCTTCTGTATCCACATAAACATAACCTTATTCCAACTTTTGAATTAAAGACCCATCTTTCCCTCTCATTCATTGGTCAAGAGTCCTGTCTTTAATTTAAAAGGGCAGTGCCATTGTGAAAAGACATTCTGTTTGAGGACTACTTGGATTTTTTGGATGGATTTTTTAAACAATATTTTATATTTAAAAAAATCCATGTGTTTTGCATGTTGTGAGCATGCAACTAAATAACTTGACATGTGGATTATGTGATACGATTACAGGAGATTTTATTATTTTTTTTAAATGGACATTTTTGATATTGTTTGCTGTTGTCCAATATTCACTATAGGTTCCTACTCTATAAGGAAAGCTGTTATCTCCGTTCTCTGTAAAACATGAGGTTAAACATTTTTCTTGCCCATCACTACAAACTACACGGGGATAACACAAAAAATATAATTTTTGGGTTTATTATTCCTTTAACCATAGAATAAGGAGAAGATTGTTGTTTTTGCTAGTTTCATATGACTGGCACATTCAACTTGGTTGGGCAAATTAAACTGATTGGGAGAGTTGGATGTGGTTTGTCTGACATGAAAAACAAAGAAATACTGTAGGATGTGTGGGACAGACAGAGGACAATATAGAAAGGAAGACTTGTAATAAGCTTTGGATGCTGACTAAAATATAGTACATTTATGTACTAGCCAGGCACTAATAGAGACCAAACTTAAAGAATGTTGAGCTCCTCATGCCAGAAAAACAGAATTTAAATGTGATGATGTCAAGGTAAATAAGTAGGAAAGCCTTAAAAGTATGCTTTTTTGTGTCTGCAATTTAATGAAATAAATAAGCTTTAGCAATAAGAGCTATTGAAAAGTACATATCTGCCACCACTACTCAATCATTGACTCTGGGTGAAAGGAAATTTAAAATAATTCCTTCAGAGAAGCAAATTCTGCCAGCAGGCTTAAATAATGATACAATTAACTGCTAAAATCACCTCTTGGCTCACTCTATATAAACGCAGATCTCTGGGGCCTTGAAAAGCAGAGCATTAATCCTTTTCTGGAATGGAGACAGACAATGTGGTCTAGTGGTTCAGCAATTACACCTGAATCCAAAAGGCAAAGGGCTCAAATCTCAACTCAACTCGCAGGGTTACTCAGAGGAAACCACTTAACCTACTTATGAATCATATTGTCTGTGAGGGAATTTAAAAAAATTATTAGGTACAATGCTTTGAAATACAATATATAAAATAAAGACTGAATAATTTTTAGACTCATTGATGGAATTTGGTGAAGCAAAAAAGCAGAATTACTTCATAGAATTCCAAGATATAATACTGGGTTTTGTCAAAAGTGGCAGGGATCGGCACACCTATTTCTACTGTTTGTTGTGCCGTTTTTAATTTAGACCCATATCACTTAGGGAAACAGCTGCATTAGCCAATCAGGCTATGAGATAAACTCTGAATTGCGGATGACTGTATCAGTGATATTGACAAAGTTATTTTATTTACAAATTGTACCATCCATCCATTCATTTTCCAACCCGCTGAATCCGAACACAGGGTCACGGGAGTCTGCTGGAGCCAATCCCAGCCAACACAGGGCACAAGGCAGGGAACCAATCCTGGGCAGGGTGCCAACCCACCGCAGGCAAATTGTACCTCATGTCCTAATTAATTTACAGTGAAAAATAATGAAATGTAAAGGACATACACAATCAAATAAACAATAGGAATTCATGAAAAAAAGTCTTTGCAAAAGAAATCTCTTCCCTCTGAACTTAGGCAGGCCTAGACCCTTCAGCCCCACACACAATTTAGAATTATATTTTAACAAATGTAAGGTGTTAAACTCAGAGTACCTGTCTGTCACATATATATGTGCATGAATAACTACAATGAATATTAGAAACCATCACTGTCAAAAACTTTCAATAATAGAGGAAATCACAAAGAGGGCAAATTCCAATATATGTGTTGTGAACAATTCTGGTGCATGTTGCAAATGTGTCCATAGTAAGCTTTGATTTTTAAAGATGTACAGAGATATGGATTTACTCAAAGCTTTTACAAGCATGTAAGGATTACTTTCCAAGTTCTTTTTTTCAACAAGATTGCATAAGCATAATTTAAAGTAGCTGTAACTTGTTATATGTTTGCAATGACTTTGAATGCAGGAAATCTGTTAAAAAAATCTTATATCCAAATTTCCCCCCTGCTCTTTTACTGTACTTCAGGATATCTTCTAAAAAGGTCTATTGCTGGTTATTCTGATAAATACATTTTGAACTAAGTGAAAATCAGAGCTTAATTCCACTTACAAATAAAGGTTAACTTTACTATGATCAAAATTTCAAAGGAATATTTTGAAACATCATGATGACATAAATGCTAAGCAATTAAGTTAATTTTGTTTGCATAGTTTAATTTTAATATTTTTATTTTTCAGTGCTTTAACATAGAACATACATTGACAATCTGAAGATGTTTGGTAATCTTCCCCTTTGTACCAAACAAGTTACTTCTGAATGTTTTAAATTCAAAACAAAGTTGATCTTTTCATATTTCCTGATTTTCCCCTTTCAGCTTTCAGTTGTGACATGTTCAAGAGATAGTCACTTAAGAATTACAAATACTAGAAACTGTAACCCATTCACTTTTTGCCTAAATTGGGCACTTACAAAGTCAAATCACTTTATTATTGACCCTTATATGAAAATGATCTGGCAAGTTAAGAGTAGCAGTCAGTTGAATGATGTTTGAGCCTGTAATCACCTTATTAATTCCTTGTAAATTCCTTATTAGTTTATACTTTCTTAAAATGAAAGACACTGCTTTCTTAAAATTAATACAAAAATTACTGATTTAATCTTTAATTTTCAGAATGTAGATATATTAATTAAAATGACGTCTGTAAAGTGATTTTGATCATTTTTTATGCACCCAATGTGGATGATAGGGAATTTATGCAAAATGTATTCGCATCCATTCCCAATGTGAACATTCATAAAATTATAATGGCTGGGGACTTTAATTGTGTTTTACATCCACTCTTAGATAGATGTCATCACCCGTGTGACAGGAGACCTAACACTGCAAAGACAATTACACAATTTGTAACTGAGCACAACCTATCAGACCCTTGGAGATTTCTAAACCCTAACTCAAGAGTATATTCCTTCTACTCACCAGTGCATCATTGCTACTCAAAAATTGATTATTTGATAACAATTTCCTGCCTACGATTAAATCTTGCAAGTACGACGCTATTATTTATATATCATTTATTTCCGACCATGCCCCTCTGATCTTGGAGCTAAAATCATTATGCCCCACAAACCCATTTCGCAGATGGCGTCTTAACCCACTTTTATTAGCAGACGAGAACTTTACAGAATTTATATCAAATCAGTTTTTTTTTTTCTAGAGACAAATACATCCCCAGAGGTCTCTGCAGGAACACTCTGGGAAACCCTGGAGGCCTTCTTAAGAGGACAGATTATCTCATACCTTTTCCACAGAAATAAATTGGAAACCAAGAAGGTATCAGAGCTAACCAGCGAAACTACTAGAATAGATCAAGAACGTGCCAGGTGTCCAAGTGAGGCTCTTCATAGGAAAAGGCAGGCTCTGCATTCAGAGCTCAACCTCTTGACAACTAAAGAAACTGAACAACTCATTTTTAAATCAAGACATCATTACTATGAACATGGAGAGAAAGCTAATAAGCTCTTAGCTCAACAAATCCAGAAGCGAAAAGTTCGCAATGCAATCCCAGCAATCACCAACACAAACGGAGACAAAATCATTGACCATTAAAATATAATGCACACATTTAGAGACTACTACGAGTTCTTATATTCGACTGAGTTTAAAGAAGACAAGACACAATCTAATGTATTTCTGGATGCATTACAGGTATCACAAATAGTGCAAGAGGAATTGTATAAACCTATCAGAATTACTAGATGCTATAAAGTCACTTCGGAGTAGGAAAGCAGCAGGCCCCAATGGCTACCCTATTGAATTTTATAAGAAATTCTCCACTCAGTTGCTTTATTAGCAACATTCACAGAAGCTAGAGAAAATAAAATTCTACCTAAAACTTTTTGGCAAGCATTAATCACCCTCTTTCCTAAACAAAATAAAGTCTTATTACAATGTGCATCATACAGACCAATTTCACTTCTGAATAATGTTGTTAAGATACTCTCCAAAGTCCTAGCTAGGACGACAGAGAAAATGCTGCCTTCAGTAATATTACAAGATCAAACTGGATTTATTAAAGGTCAACACTTAGCTTCCAATCTTCGAAGCCTGTTTAATATAATATATTCACCAGAAAAGTCAAACACCCCAGAAATATTATTATCCTTGGATGCAGAAAAAGCATTTGATATGATTGAATGGAACTACCTTTTCACTACATTGGAGAAATTTGGGTTTGACCCGAACATTTGTGCATGGATCAAACTACTGTATACTAATCCAGAAGCTTCAGTGTGTATTAAAAATATTAATTCAGACTACTTTAAACTAGAAAGTGGTACCAGAAAAGGATGCCCCTTGTCACCACTACTTTTTGCAATCACCACTGAGCCACTGGCAGTTCACTGTCGAAATGCTTATGAGATAAAGGGGATTATCAGAGAAGGACAGAATTATTATTATAAAGGGGATTATCAGAGAAAGACAGAAAATGTCTCTATATGCAGATGTTATGGTACTGTATATATCAGACCCACAAAATACTGTGACTGCAGTCCTAAGAGCACTAATAGAATTTCAAAAGATTTCTGGTCTCAGAATTAATTTGACTAAAAGTGTGCTCTTTCCAGTGAATTCTTAAGCACACAATATTAGATTGGACGCCCTACCTTTTATCATTGCAGATCAGTTTATATATCTAGAGGTAAACATCACAAGTAAACATAAAGCTCTTTATCAACAAAATTTCGCCATCTGTAAGGAAAAAATTAAGTAAGACTTGGATAGATGGTCAATCCTTCATCTCACTTTAGCTGGAAGAATTAACATTGTTAAGATGAATATCCTTCCTAAGCTTCTATTTTTATTTCAAAACATTCCAATATTCATTAATAAATAATTTTGTAAGCAATTAGATTCAACCATAACCTCATTTATTTGGAATTCTAAACATCCACGTATCCAAAGAGTAACCCTACAAAGACCTAAGGCAGAAGGTGGCATGGCTCTACCGAACTTTCAGTTTTATTACTGGGCAGCAAACATACAAGCTATAAAAACCTGGACACGGACACAAATAGATGAACATACACAGGCTTGGTCCGCAATAGAAATAAAATCCTACAGTACTTCTTTATATTCCTTGCTTTGTGCCCCAATAAATGCAAGTTATCGGCAATATACTAACAACAAAATGGTGCTTCACAGAATATGGAACCAATGTAGGAAGCATTTTAAGATAGAGAATCTTTTAACTGTGGCACCTCTGCTGGAGAACCACATTTTTCCACTCTCTCAAACATATGCAGTTTTTAATATCTGGAAAACATTTGAGATTAAATCACTTAGAGATCTGTACATAGACAACGTCTTTGCATCCTACGAACAATTACATTCCAAATTTAATTTTTCTTTCACTACCTTCAAATTAGAAACTTTGTTAAACAGAACATGTCCAATTTTCCTCACCTCCCACCTCCATCTTTGCTGGAAAAAATATTGATCAGTCTTGAGGACTCAGACAGCATTTCTGTAATATATAAAACCATTTTACAGTCCCTATCTTTCAAAGATCCAAGAGGACAGTGGGAAAAGGATCTCTCACTCAACATCTCAGAAAAGGAGTGGAAGGTAGCAATGCAGAGAATTCACTCGAGGTCCATATGCGCAAAGCATAGAATTATTCAACTCAAAATTATATATCGAGCACATCGATCTCGTTTAAAAAAGTCCAAAATATTTCCAGGGCAAGATCCAACCTATGAACATTGCAAACAAGCTCCAGCCTCACTAGGCCATATGTTTTGGGCCTGCACCAAATTAACATCATTCTGGATCAAAATTTTTAAATGCCTTTCAGACAGCCTTGGTGTCACAATCCCTCCTAATCCACTAACAGCTGTGTTTGGTGTACTCCCAGATGGGCTTACAGTGGAGAAGGATAAACAAACTGTGATTGCCTTCTCTACACTATTGGCACGTAGACTTATCTTGCTCAACTGGAAGAATCCTAACTCTCCTCTGTTAAGTCAGTGGGTAACTGATGTTATATACTATTTGAAACTGGAAAAAATCAAATTTGCACTTAGAGGATCTGTGCAGAACTTTTTCAAAACCTGGCAGGATCTAATCAAGAACATTTTAGAATAAGCATTTAAAGTAATGAGGAAGCAGATTCTCTCCCCATTTCTCTTTATGCACTTATTAATTCATATATTTACTTATTTTTACTAGCTTTAAGTTTTACTCTGCTGGACATGCTCTCTATCTCAGGGGTTGAGTTGATTTGTTTTCATTCATATTTTTGTAAAAAATTGATCTATTTGTATGGATTGTTGTGTGATTACAATTAAATCAATAAAATAAAATTATAAAAAAAAAGCTACAAACTGTTATTAGCACTTCTGTATAATAGTAGGTGGGGTCAATGGATGTCAAGAGATGAAGGACTGGGGAGCACTCTGTTGATTCGCAAACAGTAGTTTGATTTATTCTGTTGTACAGAAGACACTTTTGAAATGAAGAATAGTTCTTCTTTTCAATGACTTGAAGCTTCTTTCCCAATGTTAATGACTGAAAGTAAATACCTGGACAAGTGTAATTGATTATATTAGCCACCCACTTCTGGACGGAGCATGTGTATAGAATGCTGAAACAAGAGCAGAATTAGGGGAACGATCTGTTCTCTCAACATCTAATTTCACATTATCCATCCATCCATCCATCATCCAACCCGCTATATCCTAACTACATTGTCACGGGGGTCTGCTGGAGCCAATCCCAGCCAACACAACCCCGGGAAGGGCATGCACACACACACCCACCAAGCACGCACTAGGGACAATTCAGAATCATCAGTGCACCTAACCTGCATGTCTTTGGACTGTGGGAGGAAACCGGAGTACCTGGAGGAAACACACGCAGACACGGGGAGAACATGCAAACTCCACACAGGGAGGACCCAGGAAGTGAACCCGTGTCTCCTAACTGTGAGGCAGCTGCACTACCCACTGCGCCACTGTGCCGCCCATTTCACATTATGTATTGATCAACGCCAAACAAAAAAGTGAAGAATAGTGCAACAGTTATGTTTTGCATGAAGTTTAGCAATATTAGCTTTGTATTCAATTTCACAATTACAGAACATGATACTCCGAGATTGTTCCCTAAAACCTTGTTCACAGTTTTGCATTTATCTACATTTTTGCAACAGTTGTGCAACACAGATAATCCATAGTAAGTCAGCAAAATCAATTATATTTCATGGCTCTTATTTACATTGCTGAGTTTTCTCTGCAAGAAATAGCCACTACAAGAGAACCTGCTACTTGCCATCACCTAACAATCACACTCGCCCTTTTCTTGATTCCTACAGATAAGGCTAAGGATATTCATATCCAAGTGCTATAGAGCAAAGTACAGAGTATTACTTTAGTCTCTGACACATGTTTAAGCTTGGTCTTGCCAAGATTCTCCTCATAAATGGCAAACTGGGTATCATATGACCAAAACAATCACAACACATGTCTCACAACTCAAAAAAATGTAAAAAGAAGGCTGGTGATTTTTTTTCCACTAAAGAACTTTATATATACACTAAATGGCAGACAGACATATGCAGAATGTGTATATGAAAATTCTTCCAAGCTTGCACTAAACTGCGTTCTTCTTGTGTCAATAGCACAAATTCCACTGGTCATCAAACTACACTTGTTCTGCAAAATTCTCTGTGAAGGAAAAGTTAAAATTGAATTTGCAGTGATACTCAGTGCGAATCGCTGGCTGAACACTTGTGATGATGGTTGAAAAGGTGCTTTCAATGTCTCCCCTATTTAACAGATTGAATAATATTGGCAGAACAAAAAGTATAAGATCAAAGCAATGTTTTCATTGCACACTATGAGAATTAAAGTAACCCAGTATCTAAAATAATTTCACCTGACACTGAGATTATTTTTGACCAGATGATTTCAGACAGGGGCATGTCTTCTTAAATCCACAGCAATTTCAGACATTTTCAGAACGTTTCACTACGTTCACTAGATTGGTGAAGCTTCACCAGTAAGTCTATCAATGCTCATCCCTACATCATTCCATTCCAATATCTGGCAGACCAGAGTTATATCTTCTGCACACTGTAGCAGTTTTACATAAAGTTATATGAAGAAGCTATCGAGGCAAAGGGTAGGGGTAGAAAAAAAAAAAAATGGAAGCAGAATGTCCCCATGAGATGTATCTGTGTATAGAGTCACCCTGATAGATGGCTGCCAAGTCATCCAAAACCCAATCTTGCATATGTTCCTGAGAAAAACCTGAAGAAATGTGGTATTGTTCAAGTTGCTGGAGATCAGGGAGGAGGAGTTCTGATTTGATTGTATCAAATGCATAACTATAATATACAAAGGAGGATTTTATTCTTTATATTTTGTTATATATATATATATATATATATATATATATATACACATACATACATGTTGTTATGTATACAGTATGTGTATTAAACATTCTGCAAGATGTAGTAGAGAGATTCATCCTATGCTTTTTACTGACCTCTTGGCACAATAAACAAATTAGTCAAAAAAAGGATCAATGGTGGACTTCCGATGCAGTTATAAATTAATCAGTCGATATTCAATTTTATATAATCTTTTTTCATTATATTTCAGTTCAGTTCAGTATATTTATTTAGATTACAGGAGAGCGTCAACTACTGTCTCAATAGATGAATGACTGTGTGTAGACTGTGAATAAAAGTTGAATTAATGATGTGAAGTGTGTGTATATCTGATTCAGCAGGTACGTGTGTGTGTAACTGATCATTGGGTTATCTGGCGAGTGAGTTTGTATTGGTTCAATGGCTAAGTATTAGATCAGCACTTTTGTGTCAAAAGGTGTGTGCTCAGTAATTAAAAATGAGCATTGATTGTCACTGTAATGGTATGTGTCTGAAGGATAATCTTGTGCAGGAGGGTACGTGAGTGCATGTCAAATAACATATGAAGGGTGAATGAATCAATTCTGATTTAATGAATAAATGAAAGGGGCCGCATTCTCATTTAAGTGGTATAAGCTAGTTATTAAAATTGTCTTTGTTTGTACTTCGATATATGATCACACTGCAAATACTTCATTTAGGTATAATATTATGAATAGTATTCTGCGATGGGCTGGCACCCTGCCCGGGGTTTGTTTCCTGTCTTGCGCCCTGTGTTGGCTGGGATTGGCTCCAGCAGACCCCGTGACACTGTATTTAGGACATAGTGGGTTGGATAATGGATGGATGGATTATGAATAGTATTAACTAAAGTGAAAAGCTTCAATAATCAATCAGTAGCTGAGATGCTATATACTTTGTTTGTCATTCTGTTTTTAAACTGTAACCTCCTGCTTTATTCGCACTTTAGAAATGCAAATACAAGTTGATTACAGAGAAGTGGCAAGCCCACATGCTCAGCAATATGTTGCATTGCACTATAAAATAAAGGAAAAGTAAACACACCTCCTTTACAATTTAAATGAACGTTCTCTACTCAGTCATTATTATTTCACTCATGGTACTACATTATTATTATCATCATTAATTCATTTAACAGATGTCTTTACTGACGACAGCTTTACAAGAGCAGGTCATTTGTAAGTAAATGAAAGGTCATTAATTCATAGAGATTGAAAAATGATTAAAAACAGCCTTACAATAGAGGTTTCTCATGGAATTATACTTAATTATTTTGGTCTTTAGCTTTTTTTTTTTTTGGCTATCTGTTGAAGTAAATGAATTATTAATAGAAAGCATTGTTAATTAATTAGTCAAATTAAGGTTTACATTTAAGGCTGAAAAATCAGCACTTGCTTGTTTTGCTTTATATATGCACATTTTAAAACTTCTCATTTTGTCTAAAATTAAGTCAATTAAACAATGAACTCCTTTGAATTTATAAAACAAAAACAGTAAGTTATTATTAATTTGCCCAAATTATAAATTATAGTGTCTAAAATACTGATATCTCATTTTAAAAATGCCCTTCATATATATATATACTGTTCACAATACTGATTGCTTGCTAAAGTTTTGGCATCTAAAAAAAGGTCAAATTTAACTATTGTTTTAATGCTATAATCCTGCAAATGAAAAGCAAAAACAATAGAAAATACCAAGGTCTTTTCAAAAAGATTTCACTTTAGAGCAGATAGCACTGTTTACAAAATTAAAGCATAATAAAATGGACTTATTATTTCAATTTGCAGTGAATAAACAAAGAAACAACTGAATCCTTTACCATGACACTCTGGCTGTATTCCGGTCCATGAGCCATTGGCTTGACAGGTGCGCTCAGAAGAGCCACGAAGGAGGTACCCCGGTTCACAGCTGAACCGCACTGTGCTTGCCACCGAGAACTCGTCTCCCAGCCGAATCCCGTGAGAAGGTACACCAGGGTCACCACACATGCCCAGGCTGTCTCCTGAAAAAACATTATATAACCTGAATAAGAAATCTTTAGAGAGAATAACAAAAAAAAACACAACTATCATGAGTTGCCCAATACTGTCTCTCAGTAATCTTTTTGTGGTTTTATTGGATGATATATAAAAGTAAGTTAAGTAAGCTGCATCTTAAAGCATGATACTGTATTGAGAGATCTACTAAATATGGAAAAAAACAGTTGGGCAAAGATATGTGGAATCTACAAAATACTGACATTTTAAGTATTAAATGATTTAAAAATATATAGCTTCAAAAGAAATGTTTATTACCAAAGTGTAGCTACAATATATTTGTGTACAAAAATACAGTGTAACATAACTAGTATGAATATGTTTTTAAAATGTATCGCAATTGAGAAATACAAATTGCAGTCGAATATGTTGATATAAAAGGTTTCCATCTATTTAAAGAATAATCAAAAAATAAAATCATAAATTACACCCCTGTTCTAAAGTGGCTTGGTGGCAATTCATGTTGCCTCATGAATCCAATGTCCTGGTTTCAAATTTCATGTTCGGCTAGTGCTGCATGGTGTTTACATATTCTTTTTGTTTCTGTATAGGTATTCCTTTTGGCTTGTTGGTAATCAGCTCCAAAGATATGCAAGTTGGGTTAACACTGGCAACACCAAATTCTCTTCGTGTGAGTGTGGATGTATATGTGAGAGTGGGCCTTGAGATGGTCTGGCCTAGTCCAAGCAGTCACTGCTGCTGTAATAGGCTCTGATCCCCTACTACCTGGCCCTAAGTTTGCCAAATATAATGTTCAATAGAGACCCAAGTATAATTGCTGGTTTGTTAATTTTCTAGAGAGGGTTTTCATATTCACGTTGTGTTCTCTTGTGTTGTTTTAGTTTCCTCCGTTATCCTAAAGAGTTGCTCCACAGATTAATAGTAGTGGTAGCAGTAGTAATGGTATCGTCACATATGTTGAGTATAGTGAAATTCTTAACTGAATATCTAACCAACATGCAGCAGGCTAATTAGTCTCGAATAACTGATACAGTATGTGTGTAAGTGAGGAGTGAGTGTGTCTTGTAATGCATTAGCTTCTCATCATGGTTGTAGGCTTTTGTCAGATGTTCCTGGGTTAGATTATGGTGTCCTGAAAACACTGAAATGTGAAAAACTGAGGTCAGTGATGGAATGAATGGATTTCTCCTTCATTCTTTATATAAATTTATTCAAGATGCTATCTGTCTGTCTGTCTGTCTGTCTGTCTGTCTGTCTGTCTGTCTGTCTGTCTGTCTGTCAGTCAATCAAACTTCTTTGAGTCATTCATGTAACTGAGGTCTACATTTTCAATTCTGAGACTATAGTACATAGAATTGTAGCACTGGCATGATTATTCTTTTCTTAAAACCAATTTTAATCACAATTCTTTTTATTTAAAATTATTTGTTCAGTTACTAAAACATTTTTACTTGGTTAGAATTTCCTCAAATCACATAATCTAAATTATTCTTCTAGAAGCATTCTCCCAGAAGAGCTAGGTTGTGACCCAAAGGCATGATAGGTGTTATTGTCAGCAAAGGAGAAGCTGACTAATGCTCAGTCCCTTGGCAAAATGCAATTTTAAAGGATGCCACTTAGCCACCTGTCAAATTTGATTCGTTTTTAATCGCTCACTTTCACACCGCATAACAGCACATTATTCAACCTGCATAAAATATGATAGTTTAGTTGATTTTTCAGATCTTTCATGCCAGCCTTAAACTACTAGACAGCATTGCTTTGGAGCAGTATTTTCATTCAGCATAAAAGACTTGCCACATTAGTTGACTGTTACAACTGTTAAAATGGAAGACCTATGGTAATAGAGTTACTTTGTCAATTTGAGGACATTAAACTGTCAGACATTTTATTATAAAAATTTAAACTGTTTAAAATAAAGGACCTGGCAACTGTCTGTGTGTAACTGGCAAAAGCTTAGCCTGAGATTTAGTGCAGACTGATCTTGGAGATAATTGTGTGTCTGCTTTACATAAGTGACTGCAGGTGGATTCTTTCCAAAGGAATATCATGTCTGTGTCTACAGTATTGCAATGGAAGTGGGAATTTTCAAATGGTTAACCAAAATGTGCAAACTCCACACAGACGGTGTCTAGGCTAGAATTTGAACTCATGTTTCTGGTACTGTGAGGAAACAATGCTAACCACTCCGCCACAATGGCACTTCTTAGTTGTTTATAATAATCAGATTTGTATATTCTGTATTTAATCTCATAAAAAGCATGTGGCTTAGAGTATAACAAGGGTTAACACCAACATTTTGAGTCCATCGTAGAGAGCGATCTTTTGGAAGCTACCACCATTGGTGCAACCCACACCATAAGTACATTTAGAATAGGAACAGGGTTTTATAAATAATAATAATAGTAATTCCCTGATTGTCTCTGTCCTAACCCTGGACATGGGAATCTCAGAGGTATTTCCACCGGGATGTACTGTGCCTTGTAGAGGCATGATGTTGTCCAGCTCCAGTGTCCTTAAGTGTTTTACAAGGTCTCTATGAATTGCGCCCAGCGCTCCATAAATTATTGTTAGCATTGTGAATGCCTTTTCCCATAATTGCTCTACTAAGGGACTTGATACTTGGAAATCTTTTCTGTTACTTTCTTTTTCAATTTGACTGTCTACAGGGATTGCAAGGTCCAATAACCACACCTGTGTATTTTCCTCCAGGTTAATATCTAGGATATTGTGTCTCAGACATTTGTTTGTATGTATTCTGGTGAGTAGCTTGGTGTGATTCTTCTGCAACACCTTCACGACTTCACATTCCCAGCACTTGTCAGCAGCTGGAAATTTATATTTCTTACACAGATTTGAAGGTATTGTTTTTGTCTCTTTGTTGTGCCTCTCCTTGTAGTCTGTCATACAACCTTGCTGCAGGTGCTGACTAGGTGTCTCCTCCCTTCTCATGGCAGAGCTAGCACTTGCATTCTTCTTCAGTTGTATTGATTCTTGTCTTGATTGTATTGTTGCGTAGTTCCTGGTCCTGAATGGCTAGTATCAGGCCTCTCTCTTGAAGTTGTCATTCCTCTGTCATATCCAAGTATCAATTTTGTCCACTTTTAACCTCATTGTCTCTAAGATACATGTAGGCTGTCCTAATATATTCAATGGATGTGATCAGCCTGAAGGAGACCCAGGTGTTTGTAGCTATCCCCCAGAATCAGCACTCAGACATCTGTTGCCTGCGTGACAGACTCACTATGGAACTTGAGGATGCCCAATTTTTATACCCAGAATTCTACTGAGATGTGTCCACTTAATATTGTCACGGTGTTTTTATTAGCAACTCAAGCTCAGCTGATGACATGCTATATAGTTTGAGGTCACAGATATGAAGGAGGTGTGGAATCTTCGCAGTTGAATTAAGATATCTGAGCCTCGATTACCTGAAGATGGTTGTCAGGGGAATCATGACTAATATGTACCACAACAGTGACAGCGAATCCACAGGGAAAATTCTTCACCTGATTTAAACATGGGAGAGGACTTGTCCATTCACAGCTAGCAAGGAGTTCCACTTGCTCATTGTTGATCTCAGGAATGTTCTGATGTTTTTGCTAACTCCACGCATCTCAAGACATCTCATGATCCAGCAGTAAGGCCATAAACCAGATTTTTTTCTTGTTGTCATTTAGGTCATACTGAGGTTGGACATCCTCCATCTTCAATATCTTAGACTCATCTTGTTGATTACAAGCAGATCTTTTGTGCCCTTAGACCTCCTAGGGTTGCTTTTTTGTTTCTCGGTAATTATACACTTTGCTTGTAGATAGCCCCATATGGTCCAAGCAATAATTGCTGTCATGAGCTTGTAGGTTATTGGTAGGTATGTCATTGGCCTAGAGCTGCTTGATGTGACCCTCTTCTTATTTTGCCTGTTGATATCCTCAACTATGCCAAGGGGCAGTAGGATTTTCCTTTGATGGGTGTAAGTAGGTAAAGCATTTAATCCAGTATCCATGCACCTTATTTTTGCCAGACATGATCTGTTCTGCCACAGGCAGAAAAGAAAGCAGGCCACAAGTGCAAAATAATAGAACCAATGGATGACAATTTAATTCATAAAACATGCAAGATCAATCGCCAATAATTGTAAGATCCCCAAAGTTCTAATTGTAAATAAAGGGTGTCGTATACAGGAGAAGCAGTATTTCAAACCATCAATTAAAAGAACTATAGAGGAGCAAACAAGAGAATTTGATTTAAGAATATCCATAATCTTGGATGGCAGTAAATATGTAGAGCTGGCTTTTAAATTGTTGCATTAAGTACACCAAGAAGCACAATCTCTGAAACCACTTTTCTAGCAATGGATCGTTCTGTAGTGTCAATTGAGCTTTAAAATGGTAACCATGGAGATATTCCAAACAAAGGCTAGAACAAATAAAACATGATTAAGTAAAAAAACTACAAAGAAAGCAATGATAAATTTGTAATTCTTGATATTCAAGACTATAGCACCATACAATTTAAAAACCAGAAAAAAATATGTTGAACCCAGAAATAATGATCAAAGTCTACTGTATCATAACATTGTCCAATTTTCATTTTCTTGACTTATTTCTTGAACTCTTCAGTTGTTGCAGCTAGCTTGGCATCATATGTTCAGTCTCTATATACTCTTTTATGCATGATGCACTCTTCTTGTCATATTTGGAGGATTCCTGATGTCATTCATGAATTTCACATTCTCATTTTGGTATGCCATTCTATTATGATCATACTAGTCTTTTTTGAGCTCTTGATAGAATTGCTATTGGTTGCTCTTGCACTAACAATTACGCCTAAACCACTTGTTTCTGGCTTTGCATCCCTCAATCTTTGTGGCAGTTGCTGTAACATACTTCTTCAATTCTTCTGCTACTTCAGCAACAGTCTTGTTCTCCAGGTGGTTTTATTATATCAGCATTGCCTTTGTTCTGGCAA
Source organism: Erpetoichthys calabaricus (assembly GCF_900747795.2). Taxonomy (NCBI): domain Eukaryota; kingdom Metazoa; phylum Chordata; class Cladistia; order Polypteriformes; family Polypteridae; genus Erpetoichthys; species Erpetoichthys calabaricus. The sequence continues at coordinate 55,228,761 of NC_041407.2, forward strand.
ACTGCAAGATGTTTAAAGTGTTCAATATCAGTCTGCCAATAGCTGATTTTCCTATTCAGTCTTCTTTTCCACATGGATGGTTCCTTTCCTCTTCTTTCTATCTGTGGCTTTCTTTTAAAAGTATTTTAAGTTAGTTTCTTTAAATACTGTATTTTCGTTTGGATTCATGTAATGAGGCAAAAGATACCTTATGAAATGTAGAGTTATTAAATGAAAATCCAGCCAGCCAAATACGAATATATTAATTACATCTGCTTCTGAATGGCAGTAGTATTAATTACTTTTCTTGCTTTAACTAAATCTTAATACATAATTCGCCTGCCTCCTCACTCACGTCTGTCTGAAGCCAAATGCGCAGGCACCTTCTGCGCACGTCCGAAGCCAAATGCGCAGTCGCCTTCTGCGCAGCTGCCCGAAAAACCTTATGAGACCGACATCCAACCCCAACATCGTGGCAGGTGGCGGATTTATGGCCGCAAAAATTCAAAGAGAAAGGCGACCGATTAAAGCTCTAGAGGCCTGAAAGGCGATTTCGACTACAGCTCGAGGCCTAATTACGCATTCTGATTCAATTGCGCATTCATTCAATACACCTATATCAGGTTTGTGGTGCTTATACTTATTACTATTCCATATTGTACTGGATCATTCATCATTCAATATTATACTATAGGCCTGGAAAATTCATCAACTAACAGTACAAGCCTGTACAGTAATGAGCAAAGTGGACTACAATCATTACAAAACAACTTCTTCGTTACTTATCATTTGTTCTTCATACACTGCTGACACAAACTCGTGCCCGTTTCATCTTACGTTGTCGAAACGGGCTCTTTGTCTAGTCCTTAAATAACTTGACTAACAAGGATTTTACACTTTATGCTCCATAACATTTTGTAGACAATTTTACTATGAATTATTGGTACATTTTAAGTGAACAATGAGAACATATTTCAATGCACATGGGAAAAATATAAATGTGGCATTTTTTTAAAGTTCAGGGCTGGAATGTGAAGTAGAAAAAACTCAAAGACTGGTAGTAACAATTCCTAAATACCTTTGAGAACAAAAATATACTGCATAAATACTAATATTACTATTCATTGTAAAAATGAAAGCATTAAAAATTGTTTGCATCTTTAGCATTAAAGATAATTATACTGTGCATTTACAGTGTTCTTTTCGAACTGGTTATTCATACCCAGAATAAAAAAAAAAAAAAAAAAAATTAGCTGTTATTTTCTTGGACTTGCTTATCTTACATAAATGCAAATGTGGAGTTTTGCATTTTGTACAACAGCAAAGCTATGTGAATAAATTTTTTCCCCTGCAGTTTTTGTAAAGCTGTCATTTCTTACCAGAGCAATGTGGCAACGATCCGCTCCAGTGCCCATCCAATTGGCACATCCTGGTTGAATTTCCAATCAGAGACCTGCGACTCAGGCAGCTGTACCTCACCACTGATCCCACTGTGAATCTGTCTCCAGAGATCTGTCCATTGGGAGGCACACTTGGGTGACCACATGAGACCACTGAAAACAGAAAACAGGCATTCAGAATCTGGGTGCATTCTAGAATGTATCACATTGTTTTTATCCACCTCATTCATCATAAGTGCCATAATGAGGTCTTTAATTACAATCAGTGATGCACTTTTTGTTTATTAGTGACTTCAAGGTTGCCTTGAGTGACATGATTCTTAAGCTGCCAAACAACAAACAGTTTAAATATTCACATATTTAAAATACAGCCACCTGCATTCCACAGTTGATCCTGCATTTCAAAAACAGTTTTTTTTTCTTTTTCCTTTACTGCACATAATGTGAATTCTTAAATAATTTTGATTACAGTTCAAGTTTCTTGCATGTTCATAATACCAGGACGAGAAGACATTGCACTTACAAAGACATTGGGGCAGTGAATGGTCCCAAGTTCCATCTCCCTGGCAGGTTAGAATGTGAGTGCCCAGTAGGTAGAAACCAGGATTGCATTGATATGAAACTGTTGTACCAAAGCTGTATCGATGAGGCCCAGTGGACTGAACCTGGCGCACTCCGTTTTCAACATGACTTGGATCTGTGCAGTTTACAACTGTGGGTGCAAAAAAAAAGTAATTTAATTAAAGTTTCAGTGAGAGACACTGTGAATATAAAGAGAATCTCAGTGTAGGAGGTAAAATGTTTTTTTTTTTCCAGCTTTAAAATGCAACCAAATAATATTACATATATATTTGGTTTGTTAGGATATTTTTACATTGCACTTTTTCTTCTTGATAACCTACTCCTCCTTTAGGGGACCTTAAAGTATTTGTGTGCAGAACAAAAAACAAATACACAATGACTGAAATTTTCATATTTGCCACAGATGGTGAAAATATACTACTTCCAATATGAAAGTACATTTGGGGTTTTAATTTTCTTGAATTTTTACTGATAACACGTGTGTGTGAAGTCAGTAGTAGCAAATTAATCTTTTAAGACATCCTTATAGGATTTCATCATCATGTTTTACTTTAAAGGATTTGGTTCACAATGCTATAAACAGTACATCAGTTTATAACAGTTTCTTAAACTGCCTAGCCCAAAGTAGTGCTACAGGAAAACAATGTATTCAGGTAGCACCAGGTAAAAGGCAGGAATTGACCTTGGATGGGATGCCAGTCCATTGTCACACACACATGTATTGGCACACGACCAGTTGGTGTAGCGATGCTAATTAAACTAAGATACAAATACATTTGGGATCTGGGAGTAAACATACACAGTATGTACCAGGAGAAAGACCATGAAGAAATGCGGGCAAAAATGAAAAGGTTAATCTTAAGCTTTTTGTTTTAATGAAACCTAGTTCATTCAAATTAATAACAGACCAGTTTGCTTCTTAGCATATGATTTTATGTTATTTATTATTAATAATACTACCTTTAATATCTGTCACCTGTGTATATAAATTTTTAATTTCTTATGCCTTTCGGTCACATTGTCATTGTAAATGAGAACTGGTTTTCAAATGTTTTGCATAATTAAATAAATCTCAGAAAGAAAGAAGCAACTTAGGGGTATGAAAAGAATGGAATTTGCTGGAATTGAAGGAAATGACAAAAGCATCAGAAAAAAGACCACTTGGTGCAAATTGTTTTCAAAAACTGAAAAGCTTTTAAAGGCCATTCAGATTGCATGTATACTTTCAAAGAGGAAAAAGTGTGAGGATCCACCGGTTTTCAACTGTTTAACGTAATTAAATAAACTTCAGAAAGAAAGAAAGAAAAAGAAAGAAAGAAAGAAAGATCAAGCTTTGGTAGCATGAGCTATTGTTCTGCCATGTACTGTATTTCATTTATAATACAAGCCTTCCAGTACATATTAAGAATTGGAAAAACCCCTCTGTTCTTGTTAGTGATTTTATACATTTTTTGCCTTAGATTTTTTTTTTTTTGTTCATAGGACTTTAATATTTTGAAAACCAAATATACAAGTTTCATTTTTATGTTTGTGTTTTTATTTTACATCTTTTTTTGAACAATTTTAAATTTTTTGTGTAGTTTTTTTCTTGAGTGATTCATGCTGCTATTTTAGAATTTTCGTGCAGAAAGTAGACAAGAGTACAAGGAGATAAGGCGCAAGGTGAAGAGAGAGGTGGCGAAGGCTAAAGAAAAAGCGTACGATGAGTTGTATGAGAGGTTAGACACTAAGGAGCGAGAAAAGGATCTGTACCGATTGGCTAGACAGAGGGACCAAGCTGGGAAAGATGTGCAGCAGGTTTGGGTGATGAAGGATAAAGATGGAAACGTACTCACAAGCGAGTAGAGTGTGTTGAGCAGATGGAAAAAGTACTTTGAGAGGCTTATGAATGAAGAGAACGAGAGAGAGAAGAGGTTAGATGATGTTGAGATAGTGAATCAGGAAGTAAGGGCAGCTATGAAGAGGATGAAAAATGGAAAGGCCGTTGGTCCAGATGACATACCTGTGGAAGCATGGAGGTGTTTAGGAGAGATGGCAGTGGAGTTTTTAACCAGTTTGTTTAATGGAATCTTGGAAAGTGAGAGGATGCCTGAGGAGTGGAGAAGAAGTGTACTGGTGCTGATATTTAAGAATAAGGGGGATGTGCAGGACTGTAGTAACTAAAGGGGAATAAAATTGATGAGCCACAGCATGAAGTTATGGGAAAGAGTAGTGGAAGCTTGGTTAAGAAGTGAGGTGATGATTAGTGAGCAGCAGTATTGTTTCATGCTAAGAAAGAGCACCACAGATGCAATGTTTGCTCTGAGGATGTTGATGGAGAAGTTTAGAGAAAGCCAGAAGGAGTTGCATTGTGTCTTTGTGGACCTGGAGAAAGCATATGACAGGGTGCCTCGAAAGGAGCTGTGGTGTGGTATTGTATAAGGAAGTCGGGAGTGGCAGAGAAATACATAAGAGTTGTACAGGATATATACGAGGGAGGGAAGTGTGACAGTGGTGAGGTCTGCGGTAGGAGTGACGAATGCATTCAAGTTGGAGGTGGGATTACATCAGGGATCGGCTCTGAGCCCTTTCTTATTTGGAATGGTGATGGACAGGTTGACAGATGAGCTTAGACAGGAGTCCCCATGGACTATGATGTTTGCTGATGACATTGTGATCTGTAGCGATAGTAGGGAGCAGGTTGAGGAGACTCTGGTGAGGTGGAGATATGCTCTAGAGAAGAGAGGAATGAAGGTCAGTAGGAACAAGACAGAATACATGTGTGTAAATGAGAGGGAGGTCAGTGGAATGGTGAGGATGCAGGGAGTAGAGTTGGCGAAGGTGGATGAGTTTAAATACTTGGGATCAACAGTACAGAGTAATGGGGACTGTGGAAGAGAGGTGAAAAAGAGAGTGCAGGTAGGGTGGAATGGGTGGAGAAGAGTGTCAGGAGCAATCTGTGACAGACAGGTATCAGCAAGAGTGAATGGGAAGGTCTACAGGACGGTAGTGAGACCAGCTATGTTTTATGGGTTGGAGACGGTGGCACTGACCAGAAAGCAGGAGACAGAGCTGGAGATAGCAGAGTTAAAGATGCTAAGATTTGCACTGGGTGTGACGAGGATGGACAGGATTAGAAATGAGTACATTAGAGGGTCAGCTCAAGTTGGATGGTTGGGAGACAAAGTCAGAGAGGAGAGATTGTGTTGGTTTGGACATGTGCAGAGGAGAGATGCTGGGTATATTGGGAGAAGGATGCTAAGGATAGAGCTGCCAGGGAAGAGGAAAAGAGGAAGGTGCAGGAGAAAGTTTATGGATGTGGTGAGAGAGGACATGCAGGTGATGGGTGTAACAGAACAAGATGCAGAGGACAGAAAGATATGGACGAAGATGATCCACTGTGGCAACCCCTAACAGGAGCAGCCAAAAGAAGAAGAAGTTTAAGTGTTAACACTGATGCAATATACATGTAAAAATTTTGGAAGTTTTCATAATTTGGAAATGAATGGATGTGTGCTGATATGAGGGATTACCTGGAGTTTGTATCCTTGTTTAGGCTAAAGTGCTGAACTGACATTGCTAGTGCTTAATTTGGTTAAAGTTTAACGATTGTGCTTTATTTAAGCATCCTAGCAAAGGAATATCCACAATATTACAGCCATGAAGACTTGCTTAAAAATTCCAGCAAAGCACCATTAATTAGTCCTTTGTCGGAGATTATGTATTTGCATTGTCAAGACATGTGAGATTGTTTTGACACCAGATGAAGTATTGGATTATTGTTAGATTAGGTCATTGATTGATTGATTGATAGATAGATAGATAGATATTTATTTGTCTGTCCCCAAGTGGAAATTTGGCTTTATACAGAAGCTCTTCAAATGAATACATAAATTGATAAATAAATGCTGTATATAGACACACTGTGATAGGCTGTATCACTGTACATTGAGAAATAAGTTTATAACTAACTAGAGTGGTTTGATTTGTGGTATAGATTAATAATAAAAAGAAAACACATACCTATAGGTGTAAACGTTATTGGCAGTTTTGATGTGGGTGGGGAGGGCTGACATTCACATTAATACATGAGTGCTGCCACGCTGACATTCTGGCGTTATTTTGTGCCATAACGGGGAAGGATATCAGTGTAGCCACAAAAGTCGCAGCAGAAGGGCATGCAAGGTGGCCGTATGATTAGAAAGTCCAGGAGAAAGGGAATAAAAGGATGGAAACAACTTCAGGAAGCTGCCTGAAGTTGGAGGTGCGAGCAGGTTGTGTGTGTGTGTGTGTGTGCCGGCAGCTTGTGCGCATGTGAATGAGACACCTAAAATATAGAGATGCTTTGGTGTCGGGCTGGTGTTAATGATTGGCCAGATAGATCGGCTCGGCATATAAAACTGAGAAGCACCCAGCAGGGGTTGTCTTTTGACCGTCTGGTGTAGGAGAGAGAAGGCAGCTGATCGATTTTGATAGAGCCGTTCTTATCGAGTACCTTTGTATATAAAGTGTTATTTGATTTTTTCATGGATTTTCTTGTAAATTTTGTGTGTGAGCCTTTTTTTTCACTTTTTAACTTTATTCTGTCCTCTTGATTATTGTTCTGGGAGAAGGAGGAAGAAGAAGAATTGTTTTTTTTTTCTCTCATCACCTTTGATTTTGATCCATATGAATACTGTGCAGATTCACCTTCACTTGTTTTTGTTCAGAATGTGTCACATAACTGAGCTTGCCCCTTTAATGATCTTTTTTGCACACTTATTAATGACTCCTGGCAATTCTTGTTTGACTATGATATTGATTAAACCCTCTTGTTATTGATATCAATCCAAAGTTTATTTAGAAACAGTCTGTTTGTTCTAGTTTCATTCTTGAAAATCCATGTGCATCACCTGGGCTAATAACATCTAGCAGTTGCTTTCTCTCATATTGTCAGCACGCTATTGGAAGAGGATGGCTGGAAGTTTAAAGGGCAAGTAGGAAGCATCTATACCATAATCCAGCTGAGCTGCTTTGAGTGCTCACATCTGGCATGACAATACAGTTGCAGTGAACACTTAATAACTAATTAAACGGTGATTTCTCTTCATACAAGTCTCCTTTAGACTTATGCTGTCATTGTCTTGTAGTCACATTTTCTCCACTGGTGAACTACTGCTTCTGCATCAAGTTGAAGTTGAAGTTACCTGTTACTTACAGAGCATGGTCTTTTAAAATCTCTCCTTGAGTCACCCAAAATGTAAACATCTAGCTCTACTACCTATATCAAAAACCTTTGCTTTAATCTTATTATGTTCCCCTTACATCTTTCAATACCTAACCTTGGCACCTGATATTCAGTGTTCTGTACCTCCGAACACTGTTCTTGTGCAATTGTATTATTACTTCTGCCTAATGGGATAGAAAAAAGCTCCCATGTTTATATATAACTCAGGCAAATTCTTTTTGTGTTTCCCTTAACTTTAGGGCTGACTGTCCCCAGACATTTTAGTTCCTTGTTAAATTATAGCCACTGGTACCTAATGGCAGTCCTTAGGGACATCTACTACTGAATATTCTCTTCTGATAGAAAACTCTCTCGTGGGAAGACATACCCGTGAAATTTAATGAGAATCACCCTTTTCTGGACTAATAACTCTATCTTACAATGTAGGTCTTTGTTTTCAGTGCATAAAATAACTCCAAATAAGGCTGTAGTTGCAGGAGCAAGCAGTATTGAGTACCCAACAAAAATTATGCCTGTGCAATAAAGTAAGTATGTTGCCCACTATTGGAGGTCCCTGCCATTACCCTGCAATCAGTCCTAGGTGCCTGCTTGCACGTTGCAAGCCCTTTGCCTCAGTGTTCTACCACCTTTAGCATGTTAGGTGTGTATTCACTCGGTTATCTTTGAATGAGAGTTCTTACTCTGACTGCGCATTCCATCCTCTGAATTGACTAGTAAACGGGGACTAGCTGGATCTGCCTAACACAGTATTGTTTGCTCCTGGATGTTTAAATAGTTTTCCAGTGTTCACCATTGTAGTTTAGAAATATGATTTATTTACCATAGATTAGATTAGTGATATTTGCTCCTTGCAAGGTTCATGGGGTTCTCTGAAGCCCCATCAAACACTCACTCAGGTATTTTTACATAAATTGTCCATTATAATCCTCTTGTTTTAGCCTACTAGATGGATGTCCAAACTTACCTCAAATGATATGTTTTAAGACACAAGAAAAAATATACAGAACTTTGGAAAGTAAAACAAAATGCTCTATAGGTGTTCACTGTGCCAGATTTACCTTCCTAATTTGTTGCTTGCCGACAAACACAGCAATAATTCCTGAATGAACAAATCATACAGAAAAATGACATTTTCTTCCTCTTTGAAACTTGGCAATTAGGGGAGATTATATCCATTTAAATTTGCTTACATCTTCTGGGTATAAATGTACTGTATATCCAAACCCAATTTGAAAATATAAGGTGGTGGCCTGGCTGCTGTGTTTCACATTATGTGGAGAGTTAAGAAAATGTTTTTTTATGATGTAAGGTCCTATGAATACATGACATTAAATATTATTTGCTCTACCTTGCTGTTTATTGCATTCATTTAAATCATCTTCACATTTTTCTTTTGGAAGTGAATGAACTGTTTACACTAACCTCATTTGTGTGCCCTGCTAAGATTCTGTAGATATATATTGTTACATACGTGTGCCTTAGAGACAACTTAAAGGCTCTGGTGGTGGTAATTCAACACCAGTCCACAAGATGGAGGTGTATACTAATGACTCTTCTCTTCCTCCGTCTGCAGACCGGATGAATGACAACCCAACCACCTCTGACATCACTTATGGTGTCTGTTCCTCTGGAACCACCTCTTCCTACCTGGCCTGTACTTAACAGGAAGTGTCATCATCCTTGCCAATCTAGTTTAAGACTCTTGTCCTAAGGGGCATTATTTTGCTGACAAGCCTACATTTATTCGCTTAACAATACACGGGGTTTCCGTGCTGCCCCAACACTTTTTCTTTTGTCCTTGTCATATTATACACTATATATATATATATATTTATATTGAAAATACAGTATGGTATACATCCACATGCACCCTTACTTACTTCTGCAAGTAGGAATGGAGTTGCTCCATTGACCATTAGACTGGCATTGGGAGCGGACGGCACCTTGCAGAATATAGCCTGTGTTGCAAACAAACCTCACCAAGTCATTTAGGTTGAATTGTGTGCCATGTGTCAGACCATTGCCTGGGTTTCCAGGATGACCACATGTAATGGCTGAAAAGGCATAAAAAATATATATTAGAGTAATACAATTTGAGAAAAAAAGAACAGTTGCTAACGTAAAAAAAACACATGGACATTCAATGATATCATACTTACGAACACAAACTGGTGTGCGCCCAGACCAGTGATGGTCCTGCTGGCAGATTCTCACCGACATACCAATGAGTCGGAAGCCTGGGTTGCACTGATAAACCACACTGCCGCGATAATTAAAATTTTCTCCTACAATATGTCCATTCACAATTGCCTCTGGAGTACCACAGTGACCACCTAAATAAAACCCAAAGAGAAAGAATGTCATTTTTTTCTTAATTTTCTGAAAGTCTTTAATTTTTGCAAAAATCTTCAGTATTTGTAAATACTTAACTGGTACACATTTTGATCCAGACAAATTAAGATCCGCTAATTAAAAATAATGCATTGTTGTTTGATTTTTAAAAGTAAAATTATATGACATATTTTGTAAGAGTAAAATGAAAACCTTTTCACAATGAAACACCAAATTTCTGATGAATGTTTTTATATTTGATTTATATTTAACTGAAAGCTGGGGATATGTCCTGGACACTGACCACTAGGAGATAAACTCCCAAGCAGACCCAGAAGATCTGGAGAAACTAAGAATTCCAAAAATAATCTGGAGTCTGCTGGTTCGGAGAGCATAGCTGAGTTGTTCCTCATCAGGACAAGCTGATAAAGCGAGTGAGTGAAACTTTGGACAACTTTTGTCTGAAAGCTTTCTAAAGATTTAAAGTCTTAATATGTAATGAGTTATCTTCTCTTGCATTTTTCAGGACCTGACAGAATAACTGAACAATTAAGCCAGTCAGTCATTGTCTAACCTGATTAGTCCTGAAAGGGGTCAGGGTTGGGGGATGCAGGAGCCCAACCCAGCTTGTATATAGCGTAAGACAGGAACAATCCCTGGACAGGGCACCAGTTTATTGCAGGATGAACACACACACACACCCCAACTGCACACTAGGGCCAATTTAGTAGTACTAATCTAATCTTTGGACAGTGGGAGGTAACCAGAGGACCTGGAGAAAACATACACAGAAATGGGGAGAACATGCAAATTCCACGCAGGGAGGACTCAGTACGTGAAACACTGGTCTCCCTACTGCTAGGCAGCAGTGCTACCACTCTGCCACCATACCACCCCTGACCAATTAAGCAAGCAGACAAATCCTAAGCAGGGCAACTAACCAAGACAATGAACTTCATGTCCACTCCAGAGGCCATTGGCCAAGCACTCTCGTACACGAGACCCCACCAACGTGTAGCCAGTGTTGCATGAGAAAATAGCAGTGGCTCCAAACACAGTCAGGGTGCCAATTTTGTTCCCATTGGGTGGTGTTGGAAGATCCCCACATGAGATAACTAGAAAAAAAAACAAGAGACACACTGATTAATCATTCACTGTCAAAAAACGCTGTGTAGAATATGACATCACTTACAGATTATTTTGCTAAGGTGCATGCAGAAAGAACACTTAAGAGAGTAATACTGATCTTAGAAAAATATGGTTTTCAACAACTGGTATTGGTTGGTCAATATACAGTATGGCTGGATGCACTATTGTTCTGGTTTTTTAACACCAAAACAGAAAACTTACATTAAAGGGTTTTGAAAGACATACAACATAAACACAAGGGAAAAGATAGATTTGTATTGAAATTATGAAAAATGCACTGTATATAAGAAATTCCATAGCAATTATAATAAACTAAATGTAATACATTGCAAAGTAAACGTAGAAAAAACAAAGGAGCAGCACTTACCCTGGCAGGTGGGCTTTGGGATTAACATGCTCCATGAACCATTTGCCTGGCACTTTATCACACGATGACCTCTGTAAAAGTACCCCAGATCACAAACAAGCATCATCTGTGTGTTATACTGATTCTGGCTGCCATAAATGACTCTCCATCGTCCATGCTCAACTGAATTGTGGCTGATCTCTGGACACGAGACAGCTAAAAGGAGGAATAGAAAAGAGCTTTCTGTATTTACTGCTAAACTATTCTTGTGCAGTAGTTGGACATGTTCACACCTTAAGTAACATGTGCCATGTGACACCATACTAACCTTGGCACTGAGGAGGAACATCACTGGGGCTCCATTTGCCAGTCTCCTGGCAAACAATGAAAGCCGACTGTGCAGAAGCTAATTTAAAGCCCTCATTACACTGGTATATAGCTCTTGTGCCCAGTGTGTATTCACGGCCAAATACTGAGCCATTTGCTGGAGCTTGAGGCACTCCACAGGATACAGCTGTTAAAATAAAATAAAGACATATGAATCCTTAAATTTCACAAGGAGGTATATAATAATGTATAAGGCACTGGCAGTAGCAATGGTAACTTCCAGGAGTACTTCATTGATAACACAGCTTAACTGTTTGATTTCTGAGATTTCCGAGGTGACCTTATAGCAGCAGCAAGTCAGTGGGAAGCATCTCAGGATATTCTTGGTGTCTTGCTTATACTTACATTTTGGAAATGCATACTTGTAAAGAAGACTGATTCTTTCAGAGCAACATGAAAGATTTGTATTTTTAATGGCTTAACCTTGCTGGGTAGCTCCTATATTTCTTAGATGGGTTCCAAAATAGGGAGACATTTTATTTTTGGTCCATTAGAATTTTGTATATTTTAAATCCTTTTTGAAAATATAAAATATATATATAAAATATAATGACGCATAGGATGTGATAGGAACTGTATATATTTCAATATCTAAAGGCATATTTGAAGCAGAACAATAACCTTTAAATATCCATTCAAATATCATAGGCTTACATTCAGATACTGTCCATCCATCCATCCATTGTCTCTCGCTTATCCGAGGTCGGGTCGCGGGGGCAGCAGCTAGAGCAGAGATGCCCAGACTTCCCTCTCTCCGGCCACTTCTTCTAGCTCTTCCGGGAGAATCCCAAGGCGTTCTCAGGCCAGTCGAGAGACATAGTCCCTCCAACGTGTCCTGGGTCTTCCCCGGGGCCTCCTCCCAGTTAGACGTGCCCGGAACACCTCACCAGGGAGGTGTCCAGGAGGCATCCTGATCAGATGCCCGAGCCACCTCATCTGACTCCTCTCGATGCGGAGGAGCAGCGGCTCTACTCTGAGCCCCTCCCGGATGACTGAGCTTCTCACCCTATCTTTAAGGGAAAGCCCAGACACCCTGTGAGGAAACTCATTTCAGCCGCTTGTATTCGCGATCTCGTTCTTTCGGTCACTATCCATAGCTCATGACCATAGGTGAGGGTAGGGACATAGATTGACTGGTAAATTGAGAGCTTCGCCTTGTGGCTCAGCTCCTTTTTCACCACGACAGACCGATGCAGCGCCCGCATTATTGCAGATGCCGCACTGATCCGCCTGTCGATCTCACGCTCCATTCTTCCCTCACTCGTGAACAAGACCCCGAGATACTTGAACTCCTCCACTTGGGGCAGGATCTCGCTACCAACCCTGAGAGGGCACTCCACCCTTTTCTGGATGAGGACCATGGTCTCGGATTTGGAGGTGGTGATTCTCATCCCAGCCGCTTCACACTCGGCTGCGAACCGATCCAGAGAGAGCTGAAGATCACGGCCTGATGAAGCAAACAGGACAACATCATCTGCAAAAAGCAGTGACCCAATCCTGAGCCCACCAAACCAGACCCCCCTCAACGCCCTGGCTGCGCCAAGAAATTCTGTCCATAAAAGTTATGAACAGAATCGGTGACAAAGGGCAGCCCTGGCGGAGTCCAACTCTCACTGGAAACGGGTTCGACTTACTGCCGGCAATGCGGACCAGGCTCTGGCACCGATCGTACAGGGACCGAACAGCCCTTATCAGGGGGGCCGGTACCCCATACTCTCGGAGTACCCCCCACAGGATTCCCCGAGGGACACAGTCGAATGCCTTTTCCAAGTCCACAAAACACATGTAGACTGGTTGGGCAAACTCCCATGCACCCTCCAGGACCCTGCTAAGGGTATAGAGCTGGTCCACTGTTCCGCGACCAGGACGAAAACCACACTGTTCCTCCTGAATCCGAGGCTCGACTATCCGACGGACCCTCCTCTCCAGGACCCCTGAATAGACTTTTCCAGGTATTAACACAAATTAAGTAGTTCTATTTTAATTTTAGATATGTGTCATGTTCTGTCTTTCAGACATGTCCAGCAGGCTAACACCTTACTACCACATGGCCTATGTAGTTTTGCTTGCCACTGTATATAAAGAAGCATAAAATCAATTCCTTAATATTCCTATGGATACTACAATGGCTGAACACCACTACACAGGATTTGTTAAGTTTTCAGCTGAGCCACTAAATTAACTAATATAAGCAATTTGTCAATTAAATTATGATTACATTGTCCAAGTGTCTCAGTTTAAGAAGTCACATGAAAAAGTGTGAAAGCAGGTGTTCCTATCAGTGAATTTAGCTCTTGCAGAGGTCACTAAAAAGTTCCATTAGCTGTCTGACAGTATTAAAGTTGACTGTTCTACATGTCACATCTTCTAATCCAACATCTGATTATACTTTAACTTTCTTCACTAGTTAATGTTAGATGTAATATCTAGGAATTATTAAATGCTAATTTAAATCAAAGGTAAACTGGTACACTGGGAAGGAGACGGTGGCAAATGTGGTAGAATTGCTGTCTCATAGTTTCATTGCCCTGAGGTGGGATTCACTGCCCAGTCATTGTCCATCTGGAGTTTGCACATTCTGCCCATGTCTGTCTTGCACTTTCCTCCTGGTACTCTTGAGTTTCCACTCACAACCCCAAAGATATGGAAGTTAGACCAGCTAGTGATTCCAAATTGGCTCTGTGTGAGTGGGCCAGGGTTGGTTCCTTCTTGTGCCCAGAGCTCTTAAAACTGTCCCCAGTCTCCCTTATCCCTCAATCAGATTATAAGGGTTGAAAAATATGTTATGTGGTGATCTGGGTGCAGAATTGTGACCTGAGGACAACAATTCAGCTGAATTAGTAGTGGAACACAAGGGCAATGTGGAGGGCATGATTATTTATTTAAAATTAGCCACCTATTGCTAAGCCTCAGACCCACCAAATCACATATCTCAATTAAAATGTCAGAAAAGGCATGAGATTTAGCCATTTTTAAAATATATTCTAGTTCAATATGTGCCAAGTACACTATAGTTCAGTTAAAAAGGGGTCATTCACATACTGTATAGCTTGCCTAAAATGATCTTAAATATATAACTTAAATGTACCAAGAACAAGAGCAAGATCCAACCTGTGAGCAATGTCATCAAGCACAAGCATCAATGTGCCACATGTCCTGGGCCCAAAAATTTTTAAATATGTCTTGGAAAGGGATAGGTTTAAAATAATTTCTAACACAGTAACAGTAAAACCAGATGAAAAAAATGGTTGTAATATCCTATGCCACACTACCTGAATGAAGACTCTGTCTGCTTAACTGGGAGAATGCCAATCCATAGTCCGTAACTCATTGGAAAAGCAATACACATTATCTATCAAATTTGAAAAAATAAAATTCTCTCTACAAGGATCTGTTCAGAATTTTTTTCAGAACTTCACGAGAACTAATTCATGTAATTCTAAAGTAAACATGCGGTGCCTCTTCCCAAACCTTTTCTTTATATTATTTCTTGTTGTATTTGACTGTATGTAAAGATTTTTTTTGATAGGGCCCATAAAGCTCTCCTTATTGACTGCTGACTTTGACTGTGTGTCTTTCAAATATGCTGCAGTACTTGCTATATTATTTTCACTCGATCAAGTTGTGTTATTATGTTTTGTTTCTTAAAATAAAAAAGGAAACAAATGGATCAGTGCCGGATTAACCAATAGGCACATGTAGCATATGCTACGGGCCCCGCAATTTCGGGGGCCCCCAAATGGTGGACCCAATATTTAATGAAAAAGTGTAGCATTGAAAAACTGGTCTTTAAAAATATTATCTTTACGTTTTTAAACTGTAAATTTCTTACACAACAAAACTTTAGGGGCCCAACACATAAAATTCACATAAATATTATAAGATTCTTATTATAATCGAGAGTAAAATAATTATTTAGTCCGGTTTGAACTGTTCAGAATCTAAACTTCAGATGATTCAGACCAAAAGGGCCCCCAAATTTGAAATGTGCTACGGGCCCCCAAAGCTCTTAATCCGGCCCTGAAATGGATGTTTTAACCGTAATTAGAAAATACTGTGATTTTTTTTCACATGGTCTGCATCTTCCTATATGATGTTAATAATAATAACAAACAGTTGTAATGTACTTAATAAATTTGTAATAACCAAAAAGGATCAGCAGGCCAACTGCCAATCCTGGGCGGACCCCAAATTGTACAGCTTTCTAACACAACACTGATCCTTATGTCATAATTTTGCATTTTATTTTCTTAGTGGTGTTCCAATTGCTATTGCACTTGCAGAACTGCAATGACACTAATAATTTACATATGTACATTATTATTTTATATCACATTTCATGGAAAGCATTATTTAAATAATTTTATTAATATAAAATTAACAAACATAATAAAAACTTGCTTCTGTATAAATGTCATTTAGACACACACGTGCAAACACGCAGCCTGACATCTTAAGTCCATAACCGTTTTTATTGTTTAAACCTTATAAATGCTGCAACAAACGCATATGAATTATCTGTTATTCTAAGAAGTGTATAATTACCTTGGTCAGTATGACCTCCATATGCACACAACTTTACAAAACTTCCAGTGACATTTAATAAAGACTGACAGAAAGTACATTCTGTTCATCTATGAATTTCATAAAAGAATTGATCTGAAAACTGTATGCGTCTATTCAGAACAGACCTGTATGTGAATTAGTTCCAGAAAACCTCCAAATAAAACATATTCAATCATTTACAAGAAATACACCTTTTTAAAATATTTTACCTTGACAAAGGGGCTCTGGTCCACTCCATTGATATAATCCTTGTATTGTACGAATGCATGTGACTACGCCTAGTCCAACTAGCCGGTACCCTTGGTCACAGCTGAAACGTAACGTACTGCTCAGTTTCGTGCCGGTCTGACTGTGGAAAGAGCCATGAGTTGGTGGTTTTGGCAGGCTGCAGTATGGAGCTGTATAACAGATAAAGAAGCTTATGAAAAATAGGTCCCCATTGTATCTTAATACTTCACTTTGGAATCTATTGTAGTGCATTTTCTTAAAAGTCTAATTTATTAGTAAGGACCTTGAGTCAGATACATAACCATTTGACACCCCTCAATGAATGGGTCACACAGCAGCCACTTTTCTAGGTAAGCCCATAGAATGCCATGACATAACTTCTGTTCTGTCTTTTACTGTTGTTTGGATCACAAACAAAACAAATAAGTTTACCTTAATTCTGTTTAACTCTTGCCTATCTGCCTATCCATCATTTCAATTCTTTGTCTAGCTATTCCCTGACCAATGTTATTTTCTATCACACCTACGGTTTCTATTTGTCTCAGTCCTTCCACACCTTTGGCCTAAATTCATTGAATTTATTCCTCACTCTTGTTAAACAGGCCACTGGAGAGGTGACCCATATTGTTACAAAAAATGTTTTACCCTGGATCTCCCAACCCACATCATTCCACAACACCCTAGAGACATCAAAATATAACCTAACTTCATTGCTTAGCAAATATTACTTTATTATTCTTATGGCTACAATGTCATACACATTCTAGACAAAAAATCTATAATGTTTACATTCAATACACAGATACACCTCAGTATTTTGCCACAAGCAGCAATAAACTGATTGCATGTCAGCTATGTAATCGATTTACATTTTGTGCTTTTGTTACTGTGAATGTCACTTCATTTAGAGATGTTGTAAAACTGTTGTTTCACTTAATTTTACAATTGTAGTATAAACTTTTCTAATTGACAGATGTCCTTTGTATCTTTTTTTACCCATTTTGGAAGATACATTCCTCTTTTCTGACCTCTTGAAAAGGCACTATATTTTAGTGTGACTAAATGACATGCACTGCAACCAACAATGTAGTATACCAATGTAAGCCAACAAAGCACATTCAGTCACATATTTAGTATTCTGTCAAGCAGTTAATTGATTTTTAGCATAATATTTAAAAGTATATTTTTAAAAGTTTATTCTGTGAAAAAACAATTAGCAATGACATTGACCAGGCTGATTTACTCAAATATGTTTTGAAGCACATTATAAAGTAAGCTCTAGTAATAAAATGATATTTATTCTATTATATTTCAAGACAAAGTTCCCAATGTATTGACAACTAATCAACCTGTCACATTTCAAATTACATTGTGCAAGTAAAATATAGCAAGATGCTGACAAAGGAGGTTGCCTTTTTGCCAAATGTTGTGGAAATTAGTTGATTCCAGCAGATGAGCAAACAATACCTTTAGCTGTTTTCCATGCTAACAGGAGAGAAAAGAAAGACTGAGAAGCTAAAGCTTTTCTCTACTCGAACAGAAGCTAGAAACTCTCAGTTAAATGACAAGATCATAAAAGAGACGTGCAGAACAGAGAGCAAGGTTCTTTTTATAATTAAAAATTTTTACTTTTTATAAGGAGATTTTTATTCTAAAGATACGGTAACACAGGGAGAGTTTTGATTAGAAGGCCAGATACAGCCCAGCTTTCCATGTTATATTCGGTAGATATGCTCATTTAACAAAACCCAGTAATAAAGATAGATATTTTCTGCATGTTATTAAAAATGTTACTATGTTACTAAAAGATTTTACATTAATTTGAATAATTAAAATTAATGGAAGAAGTGAACTATACAAACGGTACCATAACAGTATAGAATGTAGTGTTTGACCTCGGTTAAATTTAGGTTTGAGAACACTTTGTAAGAATTTTGTACGGTCTTTCTGTTTTTATGTAGCTTTCTTCTTGAAACATATTTTTCTTTTAGTACCTCAGGGTCAAGTGCAGCAGGGTGCGGTGCTGACGGCACAGGGTGCAAGGCAGGCACCATCTTGCATAAAGTCTGACTAGACGTATTTTTTTCCACAGGTGAGCAAGATGAACCCAAGTCTTTGACTGATTATAGCTACACTTAATTTTATAAAATTGAAATAGCTAACTCTTCCATTGGATTATAGCAAAAACAGAAATTTTCATTTTTTTACTTTACTTGCTATATAAATAACTTCCACAAGCATCATATTAGAAAATAAGAGCAGATACTTTTAGGTTTTTACTGTACCTGAGTAGCGTATCTTGAACCCTTTCTGACTTGAAGCATGATCCGAGGACCAGCGAAGATACACCTTATTGCTGGTGCTGGAGACACTCAAGGGAGATGAATAGTTTCCACTCAAAGTCATAAGAAGGGGACTCTGGCTGGATGGACCTGGAAAAGAAATTGTGTCACAAAAGCCGCATGTCCCCAGATGAAAATATCCTTGTACTCTCTGCATTCAGTTTCACTCAGGATGTACTTTTATGTAATAAAGTTGTTTTCCTTTTATAATCCATGTATGGTAGGTATTCATTTCTTATGTATTTCTAGGTTGTTTTCTTTATTGATTTATGTATTTTAAATATTTATGCAACAAGCCCCTTGAGGCATAACATTCTGTTCAAACGGAAAAAGCTGTAGCTTGCAGTCCAGAGCTATTATTACCACCTTATGTGGCATCCTGTAACTGGCTCAGAGAAAACTGGGTCCTTATCAAATAAATTATTCATAAAGACTGAAAGGCTTTACAACTGATTTAATCCCCAAATTGAGACGTTCAAGCTGTCTCAGATATGATTTGGCATGAGAAAAGATACCTACCAGTAAACACTGCCATTACTTAAGGCTTTAAGAACTTATTTTAGAGATTTCAAAGGTGCACTATTTAATGACCCATTTTATTTTGAATTTTGTACACCCAACCTGTTAACTTCACCAAACTTCAAAGTAAAACTCACACAAGTAATAGAAATGATTTTATATATATATATATATATATATATATATATATATATATATATATATATATATATATATATATATATATATATATATATTTTTTTTTTTTTTTTACCAATTGTCCTAAGCTTGAGACCAGCTGATAATGTTTAACCCCAATCAGGCCAGTGCAATTTTCTAAGGTGCTCCAAGTTCTGTTGCATTTAATCTTGGTGCCAATCATTGCCAGTCTTTGCCACATTTGTCTTAATACGCAATGATACTCCAAAAGAATTGCTGTCGTTTCTATGCTTATTCTGTAGGCTTGAGAAATATTATGGTGTGTCAGTCAATGTTTTTACGTATTTACTGAATTTTGTTCATTCCAGTATGTACAGGCAGGCAATTATAGTACTCCGACTTTACCTTTAAAATTAGTTATTTTGTCCATCATAGCTAATTGCTGGAAGCATTTCAAGCCATTAGAAGATACAATTGAGAAACACAATCTTCACTTGTATGGGGATGGCACTGATTTATATTTAGCAATCAATACTGATTACAAGCCCTCAATTGTGTTCTTAGTCAGTTGTTCATAGAGTTAAAACCTTGAGTAAAAATGACTTGTCCTTTAACATGTAAAATAAACACAAGTAGGTAGAGATTCTGTAGATAGAAAGAAGAACCCGTCAACTCAGAGTACATAACTATTTGATTTGCGGAAACTACACTCAATTTAGGTGTCATCTTTTACACTAATCTACTACTTAAAATACACGTTAATACTCATATTTTTGTATAATGAAGAATTTAAAGATGAGGTGCAATTTCTCAATAAACAGGATGTAGAAAAGCTATTTCATCATGCATGTAGCTCAAGTAGAATTGGTTACTTTATTAATGCTATGCTCAAATATTCCCATTTCTAGGCTTTACTCCATTTCAAATATGCAGCTGCAAATATCATTACTGGAATTTGGAAGTATAAACCTTACATCTCTGTTTCTTAACTCTCCATGCTCGTTCTCGGTAAAGTTCCACTTAAATTGATTTTAAAATTTTAATTCTTTTTTAAGCTATAAATGACTTCAGCTCTCATTACTTTAACACATTTCTTAAACAATAATTCCAAAAAAGCTGAGACAGTATGGAAAATGCTAAAAGGAGGACTAACTTGTAAATTTTCTTTGATTTGTATTCAAAGAAAAACTGACTAGGTATTTTATATGTTTTACCTAATCAACTGCATTATTTTTTAAAGATTTATTCTGAAACTGATGCCTGCAACATGTTTCAAAAAAGTTGTGATTCATTCAAGGACAAGGATGGGTCAATGCTCATTAATTTACCAACAGATGCATCGGTGAATAACCCAGCACTTTGAGAACAACATTCCCCAAAACAGATCAATAGGATTTTGGGTATTTGCCCTCTTTAGTACACAACATAATTAAAAGATTCAAAGAATTCAGTGAAACCAATCAAACCAAAGTGAATGTGCATGATCTCAGATCTCTCAGATGTCACTGTCTTAAAATCCATCATGGATCTGTAATGAATATCATGACATGGGCTCGGGAATTCCTTGGTAAACCTTTATCAGTCAATACCATTTGTAACTGTATCCACCGAAGCTAGTTAAGGCAATACTATGCAAAGCAAAAGCCATAAATCAACACTATCTAGTAGCACTGCCGACTTCTGTGTGCTTGGTCTAATCTGATATGGAAAGTAGCATAGTGGAATCATGTCTGGTGAGTCAGCATTTTAAATAGTTTTTGAAAAAAATACCAGTCATGTTCTCAGGGCCATAAAGGAAAATGACAATTGAAGCTGTTATCAGCGTCTGATCCAAAAGCCACTGTCTGTCATGGTATGGGAAGGGTGTCAGTGTCCATGACATGGGTAACTTGCATATCTGTAAGTGCACCATTAATGCACTAGATATGTACAAATCTTGGAGTAACATATGCTGTCATCCAGACACTGTCTTTTATGGGGATATACTATTCTCGTTACTAGAGAAATACTGTTTAAGTAGTAATGGAGTAAACTTGAGGAATGGTGATGTCAGTTTCCTCACACCGCCATGTTTTGCTTTTGATATACACTAGTGGTTTGGACTGCAAGCAGAAGAATGGGAACACTTCAATGAAATACAAAAGGCCATGCAATACTCACAAATATATGAATGCATAATATGTACTGTATATAACCAGCTGTCACCCTCAGCTCCACCTTCGTAGTAGTAAAACAGGACAGACTTTAAAAATCATAAAAAAAAATTTAAATAAATAATATATATATTTAATAATTTGTATTGAGAAGAATTTTTATTGATAAATTTTGTATCCGTGGGCCTATTGATATGCAATATTTTTGGTTTTGCTATCAGGGGCGAGAATGTAGCTGTGATCTCTTTCCCAAAAATGTAAAAAGTTGGCAGGGTATCTATGGCCAAGTGGAAGGTAGGTACGCTCCAACATTAAACGTTGCCACTGTATCTGATTGCATTCAGCTCTGACAGGAGAGCGTTTCCCACGTGGGGAGAAGAGCACATGACCATGATATCTCTGCCAATGAGTAGTTACCCTCTAAAACATCAAATGTTGCTCTTTAACAATCTGTGGATTATAATGTTTGATGAACAAACAGGTATCGCTAGCTAAGCGAATAAATTGGTGCCGCGACCAAACTACAGTATGATACTTAGCGCGATGAGAGAAGTTGCAAAATCAATCGTAATATTCAAGCAAATTATAGAAAAAGAATGATCTAAATCCGTTAAGTAGTTCTCTCGTGAAAAGCAGGCAGACATACTGACAGACAGACAGATGTTGGATTTTATATATAGAGAGATAGGTTGGTAGTGTGTTGTGGTAGATGATTAGCCTGCCTATGCTCAAACTCTGTAAACAGTTATAAAGTATTCTGACTTTGTAAGGAATCATGGATACGCTAACAGATATTAACACCTTTTTAGGACTCATAACATTTTAAATGTAATTATACAATAATAATAGAATCCAGAAAAATAATAAAGAAGAATAATGACCATGATAAGTGGTGAATTAATGTTTACCATGTAAAACTATTAATTAAATTAGTAAACCATTGTGGTTCTGTATGGGATAAGCAAGTCTAAAAACTAGCATAAGAAGAAGTACCTAGAAGCTTCCATGTGCTACAAGGCCCTGAGTTTAATAAGCATATTAAACATAAGATACATATTATTAAATATTTTTCTTTTTGTGTTTCTTTTTGTATAAACAACTTCTATCCTACGTTATATCTGACAATCTATTTAGTGCATTGCATTTTACAATTTGTGCAACACTATGAGCTATTTTAATGAAAAGTATTATATACGAGTGAATTGATAACAAAACCTCCATCCATTATCCAACCCGCTATATCCTAACTACAGGGTCACGGGGGTCTGCTGGAGCCAATCCCAGTCAACACAGGGCGCAAGGCAGGAAACAAACCCTGGGCAGGGCGCCAGCCCACCGCAGATAACAAAACCTTCAAAATTAATTTATTAATATAATGTGCCACATTTAATTTGTGCATATGTTTTTTTTTCTAATATGCCTTAAATAGTGCATAACACTATAATTCACTGCAATATCACTGCAATTTGAAAATACAAGAAAACAAGAGGACATACCATCAAAGATTTCCAGCTCATCATACTGCCGACTGCTTTGGAAGTGTTCGATATTCAGAGAGATGTTGTATCCTGGCTCCACTTTGATTACCCAGGAGCATGTCTGGAAATGTGGGAAGCTGCCTGGGATGGTTTGGCTGAGAACTACTCCAGTTGAATCAGTCAGGACTTCATTCATAGGGCAGTGCACTGGAACAAATAATATCAGAAACAAGATCAGCAAAACTCAAAAAATAACAATGGAAATAATTTACATTTGGCATTTTACTCATCTTAGAAATGGCAATCAGTAGTCAGATTTATGAAAGCAGACTGGCACCAAATTATTGGAATACCCCAAAATAAACACACAGAAGGGCAAATTACATGGACTATGTAACTCTAATTCTTTGGTAAATTAGACAGTCGGTATTGTCCACAGTTCTTCCATCCACATGTACAGCAAGAGTCAGGAATGCGAAGCCTGTGGCTGTCAAGATTGTTTTTTTTTTTTTGTGGGTAAAACTGTTCGATGGGTCCATGTACATGTATAGTCTGGTTACTCACATTGAGCTATGTCAATCAGACTGAACGTGTTTTTAAAGTTTGAGCACATATAGAACTGGTGATTCTCTTGTGCAGTGCGACTGTGATTCTTCTTCCTCCTTTGTGCAGTTTATTGTATATCACAAAATTCCTGTGAAATGGTTTAACATCTGATCAATCAGGTGTGGGGAATAAAAGCACAAAATTCATGAAAAAGAATGAATGAAAAATAAAATGTAAACTGAAATCATATTATAACCAGAAAAAAGTCTAACAAAAGTAAATTAAATGACTCAGAATCAAAAAAGTAATTAATACAAGACTGTTCAAAAGGTTGAGAAGCTGAAACAAAGATTTGCACTGGAAGCAATGACAAACAGAAAATATTTTATCTATTACTATTTCAGGTAAAATCAATAATACAAATATGAAGTAAAGATAAAGTAAAATCAGCAAAAAAGTAAAGCAAATAAGTAACTAAGTTTTTATAAAAGATGAAATGAAAACAATGGCAAAATAAAAATAAGCTAGGGGGTTAAAGATTTTAAAATAGAAAAGTTATGTGAGCTTCAGGCACGAGGTCAAATGCATGCTGTTCTGAGGGGAATTTACCAAATTCTGTCTACAATTAGGTTATCAGTGGAGCCTCTCACTCAGTTACTCTAATTTATGCTATAGCAGTAGAGTGTTGTACTGTGTTAGCCATAGACTGATACAGGAGAAAGTAGGGTGAAATGACACCTTTTATTGGCTAACTAAATAGATTACAAATGCAAGCTTTTGAGGCCTGATGAAGAGGCCTTAGCAGCCTCGAAAGCTTGTATTTGTAATCTATTTAGTTAGCCAATAAAAGGTGTCACTTCACCCTACTTTCTCCTGTTCTAATTTATACTAAAAATACTGCTTCAAATATACTGTAGTTAGTGAAATTTTTATGGTGATACAAACAGCAAAGGAGAGCAAAAACTGCAGAAATTACAGAAAATTTTGTAAAAGTCTGGACCTCCTTTAAATGCCAGGTAGACGTATAGTAAATGCAGTTAAATGTGGAATTTAATGAAAAAGCGAAGCAACATTTTATAGCTGACCTAAAGGAAGCAAACTTTCAAAAGGATGGGTTTAAACTGTGACAACACACAGAAGATATTAAAAAGGGAAATATATTATTAGGTTGTATTTAAAATATGTTTTATAATAAATTAAAGAACAGTATTGTCAGAGTCTATAATTGAAAATGTGAAAGACTAGAAAACAAGTGAATTCATTCCTCAAAAGGTGAATGCCTACTGTAGAATTTCCACAGAGAGAAACAAATTGATCTGTAATGGGGATTTTATCCGAGATCAAGGCTGTACAGCAAGGACCTGTTTGGATGGTTTATGGATTCAAGGTTTCTTTATTATAATAAGTGATATACTGTATATTGCATTCACAAAAGACAGTGGTAAGGAGAGAAAAAGACTCAATAAAAATTGTGAAAAGGAGCTACTGTGTGAGAGCCTTGCTTGTACCATTACTTTTTCATCATTGATTCAAGAAAGGTGATGGTGGATGTTCAGCTAGCCCTGACAGAGGAGGTGAGCTAATAAAGCAAGCATCATTTAAAAACACCCAAGAAGTGTCTGCCAACTCCAAAAAACTACAACAATAAAGTACCAGTTAGAAGAATTTGCAAAAAAAAAAATGAAAGCTGGCATTCAATTGCCAAAATACATTCAGTAATAGGAGAAGTATAGAGTGTGTGTTTAAATAGGAGCTCTAGTAGATCATCAGGAGAGTGTGGTATACTTTAGAGATGCAACCTGTAAATATAGTGAAAGAAAGAAAGAACTTAGAGGTATGAAAAGAATGGAATTTGCTGGAATTGAAGGAAATGACAAGAGCATCAGAAAAATGATCACTTGGTGAAATTTGCTTTCAAAAAATGAAAAGCTTTCAAAAGCCATTCAGATTGCCTGTATACTTTCAAAAAGGAAAAGGTGTGAGGATCTACAGTACGCATTTGAATGCTCAATGCTCATATTTGATTCCAAATGATCAGGCTAGAATGCAGTCAGTAAACAAACTGCTAGAAAATTTTAAAAAAAGCCAAAGAAGAAAATTTGAAAAAGAATCTATATTGTTTGTAACATGAAATCTACAAAATTCAGGATTATGTTGAAGCAAATATTTTAAATTAAATACAACAAAAATATAAACTTTGATACTGCTCTAGAAAGTGGTATTAATCTGAAAGGACATATTTATCTAAACACAGAAATTAGATTTTAATCTAATTTTATCCAGAATTGATAGTTTATCCAGGTAAATTTGTTTCACCAGACTGACAAGCACATATCCTATCAGATTGTGGCAAGAAGATGTTAGTCTGCTCCTGGCCTTTACGATATTAGTTGCTGTGCCCTCAGATTGAGTTTTTGACATTATACAGGTATTTTGGACCTTTGCAGGTGAGTGGAAACAAGACACTTAATGGCACTGTATTTAGGGGGAATTAATGAAGGATGTGAAAGCACAGACAGAAAAAGGCCAGTAGCTTATTGAACAGAAATACTAACCAGGAAGAAAGCAAAGATGCAGTCAATAAGCCTAAGGTTCAGCAATAAAGGTAATTAACACAGGTGGGAGAACAACATAGCTAGGATTTTGTTCATTGATAGAGAAGTGACTGACATTTAGAAGAAATTTAAATACTGAAATCATTGCAGCGAAAAAAGGTCATATGTGGCAGCTGAATAGCTTTTGTCCTTACCTGTCACATGACTTTTCTACTGTTATTAACACCTCTGTCTATATTAACCCTCAAGCTGATGTAGATAAGGCTTTATCTAAACTTCACAATGTGCTCAGTGAACATCTAATCAAGCACCTGGACGCAGTATTTATTGTAGCATTGGACTTTAACAAAGCTAACCTCAGATGGGTCATACCAGACATTCACTAACACGTCACAAGCCCAACCAGAGGGAGAAAAGCACTGGACCATTGTTACACTCAGGTTTTATACAGTATCAGGCTACAAAGCACTTTCACAGCCAACTTTCAGCAGGTCGAACCTGCCATTTTCCTTCTCCCTAAGTTTAACCTACGCATCATGAAAGAGGGTTCAGTAATGAAAGAGGTCAAATGCTGGTCCGCCTATTCAGAAGCAATGCTACAGGATGCAGTACTGAAACACAATTTGTTGTCATGAAGTGATTGAAGGGATTATTAAAAACAACATCTACTCTTTGGATACTGCACCAACAGGTCTACAGATGACGCCATCTCACATATTCTGCATACCTCTTTGTCCCATTTAGACAGTAACAAAGAGAATAATTTAAGAATGTTGTTTATAGACTACAGCTAGGCTTTTAAGACCATTGTCCCCCTCTTATTGGCCAAAAAGCTTAACACTAGAATTACCAGAGTCTACAAAAAAACTCGTAGATCCGGCCCACCTTACATTGCGTCTTAAATCCGTTCACACCTCTCCACCAGCATCTTTTGTCCTCTAAATGTGCTGATAAAAGACAAGCTGCCAGCAGCCGGCTATTCCATCCCCCCTCCGACTTAGAACGTGAACGCACTTTTCCCAGCTCATGCCTTGATTGATTGTCTGGGAGTGAAGTGGAGTTTTAGAATGGAAATAATAGATCGTTATTTGGAACACACGCATTTCATGTGTTTACCGTTTCTACAGTAATCTGTGTAAACACATTGTTAAAGCAGAAACTTTTTCATATTTTAGTAATAAATGTTACAAAATGTAGGCATAAACTATAGAATGTGTAAAGCCCGAGTTCCAAAGATCAAATAAACACTTTCACAAAAGCTTCAAGGATAATACAACAGTTTCCGTGGCGTAGCGTGCTAAGATTTGCCTCTCAGAGTGAGTAGCTGTGCTGTGCCTCACAGACATGAGTTCAATTCCCCGCTGGGGACAAAGTGTTACTTCTTTTTTTCTTTTTAACCTCAAACGGATGTAAAATTTATAAATTGGTATGCACTGTCAATTAATGACATCGTTATATTTTCATGTGGGATGCTCCTTTTAAAATATTTTTTTTACAATTGAGACTGCAAACCAAGTGTAATCAAGAGTCCCGGTTCGATCCCCACTCACTCCTATATCTGCCGTTTTCAGTAGTAAGCTGGTCTTTTTGTTAATATTATACAGTACACACATACACTTGGTTTGCGTCTGTACTTGTGCTGTTACTTAGAGAGTCAGATCGGGGGGAGGGGTGATGTTAGAGCGCGTGAGCTTGTTCAGTGCTGCAGGAACAACGCACATGTACTGAATGAAAGAAAAAAAAGATCAACATGTTGCCTTCCCTGTTTGTTTGTATATCTCTGCCTGTCTGTCTCTCTATTACGCAGTGCTCTGTCTGTCTGTGTGTTATGGATCTTGAAAAAATAAGTTATAAGGACAGTTGTTCATGTTAATTGCAGTCTCAATTGTAAAAAAAATATTTTAAAAGGAGCATCCCACATGAAAATATAACGATGTCATTAACTGACAGAGCATACCAATTTATAAATTTTATGTCCGTTTGAGGTTAAAAAGAAGTAACACTTTGACCCTGCAGGGAATTGAACTCATATCTGTGAGGCACAGCAAAGCTACTGACTCTGACAGGCGAATCTTAGCACGCTACGCCACGGAAACTGTTGTATTACCCTTGAAGCTTTTGTGAAAGTGTTTATTTGATCTTTGGAACTCGGGCTTTATACATTCTATAGTTCATGCCTACATTTTGTAACATTTATTACTAAAATATGAAAAAGTTTCTGCTTTAACAATGTGTTTGCACAGATTACTGTAGAAACGGTACACACATGACATGCGTGTGTTCCAGATAACGATCTATTATTTCCATTCTAAAACTCCACTTCACTCCCAGATAATAAATCAAGGCATGAGCTGGGAAAAGTGCGTTCACGTTCTAAGTCGGAGGGGGGATGGAATACCCGGCTGCTGGCAGCTTGTCTTTTATCAGCACATTTAGAGGACAAAAGACGCTGGCGGAGAGGTGTGAACAGATTTAAGACGCGATTTAAGGTGGACCGGATCTACGAGTTTTTTCGTAGACTCTGGTAATTCTAGTGTTAAAGACCTGGTACTGAACATCCCCTTCTGTGACTGGGTGGATCAGGTGGGTGGACAGAGGCAGGCAACTGCTACTCCAACACTATAATTATTAACACAGGAATTCCACAAGACTGTGTACTGAGTCCTCTTCTGTAATCCCTTTACAAACAATTGTGTGGCCAAGTACACAAAATGGTCTTAGGTCTCATTTCCAACAATGATGAGGAGGACTATGTGGACAAAGTAGAGAACCTGGCAGTATGGTGCCCAGCTCATAACCTCTCATGGAATGCCAGCAAGACCAAGGAACTAGTGGTGAACTTCAGATGGAAACAGCATCATACTGTATATACAGCCCCATCAGCATAAATGGAGTGAGAGTGAGCAGCTTCATCACTGGGGACCTGACATGGATCCAGCACACACAAACTCAGGTCAGGAAGGCAAGACAGCGCCTTCATCACCTGATGTGGCTCACCAGTTATTCTGAAGACTTTTTATATCGGCGCCATAGACAGCATCCTAACACAGAGCTGCACATCTTGGTTTGGGAATTGCTCAGTCCAAGATCATAAAGCCCTACAGAGAGTGGTGTGTTTAGCAGGGCACATCTTAAGGTCAGCACTGCCCTCTCTGCAGGACATCTACACCAAGCGCTGTAAGATCAGGGCAATTAAAATAATTATGGACTCTACCCACCCCAGCAACAGACCGTCCAGCTTACTCAACTCAGGCAAGCAGCTATGCAGCTGAATGGCAAAGACTGAGAGACTCAAGGGGAGATTTTACCCTGAACTCTAACATGCCAACAACCAAACCTAAAACTAACTTACTTACTTTATACTTACTACTACTTACTTAATACTTTTTTTTTACAGTTTCAGATTTCAGAATTTAACTTAATTTTAAATCGAATTTAACTTAATTTATTAAATTTTATCTTTTTCTTAATTTTATTATTTATTCTATTTGCTTTTGTTTTGCAAATCTTGGAATAGGCTAGCTTTTTCATTCCAATGCACATTGTACCTGTATAACTGTGTGTATAACAAATAAAACTCTTGAATCTCAATTCTTCTAGATAAAGGCATGTGGGAGCTATAGCCCTGGCTGCGAACAAAGTGAGGCATAAATGTATCGCCCCCTTAAGATATGAAGTAATGACACTGCTATTTAACTTCTTATAGAAAAGCAAGTGTGTGAAGAGTCCAGAAAATGGATGGTACAAAGTAGCTCCTATAAATCTAAGGTAATACTTGCATAAACATTTCTGTGAATATTAGTTCTACTCTTTTAAGAGAATGTTTGTAGCTTGAGGCTACAGCTCAACTTATTCATGGACTAACTATGCTACAGGGTCCCAAAAATCATAATATATGAAAAAAATGTTCTTTGTTTTTCTAAGAAGTATTCCTGCCATTAGACTAGACAAAGTCCTTTATAGCCCCAATCGTTCCTGTGATAACTCGTCTACCACTACCCGCATACACACAGTCATCCCAAGTTTGCTCATCTCCCTTGAATAGCAGCCTTTGATGGATGGCAGCTTTTGGAACAGCATTTGTGGCAGTAGGGCGAGTTAAATGCAGAGTATAAATTGCATGAAGAAGAAAGCAATTTATTGTGTGACAACAGTGATGCATATATGGGTAATTGATCATTTTGTTCAAATGGTTATGACGGCACTTCAGAATGAGCATGGTATCACAAGACTGTTGGACATCCTTTAAAGCTGCTGTTCAGTGGATCTTCAGGGCACTAGGCATATGTATCAGATACAGATGATCCCTTACAGAATTCTGATCTGTTCATAAGTGACAAAATGAAATGGTGACTGAGGCCAACATATATGTACACTACCTGATCTTGCAGACACTGAAACCAAATTCCTGAGTTCACATGTGGTCTGAAGTCAATTATGATGAGCTCCTGGCTTTCTTTTCACGTATTTTACAAGTACATCAATTCATAATTCAAAAGGATGAATTTGAAATATCCTGGTCAAAAAATCTTACATGAAACACCTGGGCAACACAAGTGAAAAATGTTTCAGCTTACCTTCTCAGGTGTTTACAATATGTTGACATTATATTGATTATGTTGACTGTGTTGATTATTATGTTAGTATTATGTTGATTGTGTTGACATTATGTTATTGCTGGGCTGAGAGGAGAGGTAGCAATCTGTGAGCAGCAAAATGGTTTCATGATAGGAAAGAATACTATACTGTAGATGCAATGTTTGCTTTAAGAATGTTGAATGTTGATGGGGAAGTACGAGCAGGTCAAAAGGAATTGCATTGCATTTTTTTGAGAGAAAAAGAATGACAGGATGCCAGGAAAGGAGTTATGGTACTGTATGAGGAAGTTGTGAGTAGCAGAAAAGTATGTGAGGGTGGTATAAGATATATATGAGGGCAGTGTGACTGTGGTGAGGTGTGCATTTGGGATGACATTCTTGTTCAAGGTGAGAGTGGGATTACGTCAAGGATTGGCTCTGAGCCATTTTCTGTTTGGAGTGGAGTCTCTGTGGGCTATGATGTTCGCAGATGACATTGTGATCTGTAGAAAGAGTAAACAGCAGGTTGAGGCAAACCTGGAAAGGAGGAGGTACATATTGGAGAGAAGGGGAAAGAGAATCAGTAGGAGTAAGGCAGAGTACATGTGCATAAATGAAAAAGAAGGTGGTGGAAGGGTGGAATTACAAGAAGCAGAGGTGGTGAAGGTAGATGAATTTAAATACTTGGGTTCCAGCAAAATTTCTTAGCCGACTGGTGAGAACTGGTATGCTGTACCCAAGGCAATCAAAGTTTCACGGAGACCCACTCTTCAAGGGTATGTGATTGTGTAGTGGTGATCAGAGTTTCACTAGAGACCCCCTTTGGTTCCCTTACTACAGATAGATGGGTCCCTAAACAATGGTTGACGTCCAGGGTCCACCTACCCACTAAGTCCATACCTTCTTGAACCTAAAGCATACCATAAATTGTAAATGTTTCTTCAGTTATTTTAGGCTCCAAGATGGACTAAGAACAACCTGTACATATAAATCATTATGTTTAAATTAACTTCTTTCAGGATTAAAAGCAATTGTCTTATTCCTGTCAATACAAAAAATAAAAAACAAAAACACTTTTCCTGGAGACAGAAAGAAAAGACAAATGAACAATACAGCTTTATCCAAAAGTCCTGCAAATGAAACACCATTTAGATAGCTTCACATTTGCATCCTTTTCAAGAAAATATGGCAGGCTGTTTAAAGCAGTAACCATTTTTTAAAATGGAATTGCTGATATACCCATTATTTCTCTTAAGCTGAGCATTTCAAGCTAAATAAGCCCAGTGAAACTATACTAGTGAGAGAGAGAGATTGGGAGAATGCACAGATACAGCGAATTGCTGCACTCACCACATGACAAACCACCTCAGGATCCCAAATCAGGACCCAAGCGCAGCTGTACAACAGGTGGCACCTCAGCACTTCACTAGCTTCAATGGAATGGGACAGTGTGAGGTTTTTTTTTTTTTACAGTGGCTGGAGTGCCAGTCCTGCCACCAACCTCCGAGTTTTCCCTGCAAGTTGAAGGAACTACTTGCAGTATACCAGTAAGGAAAGACAAAAATCAGCAATGGAGTTATCTGTGGACACATCCCATGACATAAATGAAAACAGAGTCAAGTGTAAAATAATCAGTAAATGAATATTAAAGTAAAAAAAAAAACAGGGATCAGCTACAAGTGCAGTCAAAATAAACAGGCTAAACACTCAAAGCACAAATTAGGCAAAGTTGGAGCAAAGGAACAAGACAAAAGCAGAGCTGATTGTTACAATGTTCATAAATATAAAAGACATACATGATACATGATTCTGGAAAAATTAGATTTTGGTTTGTTTTGGATTATCAATAGAATGTTTAGAGCTTTTATGAATACTGAAGCTAACAAGACTTTTTTACATAAGCTGCAGGTAATACAGGTGGGGTGTATGTCAATGGCAATGAATTTCATTATATTAGTAAAAGAAACTCTGTATCAGTGACAGTAAAACCTCAAAAACTACTAAAGACACTACTTTTATATTTTGCAACTGTTTTTATCACTGCAGGCGGTATGGTCAAATAAAAAAGAAAAATGAGCATATCTGTAGACAGCCAAGGTCAGCAAAATATTACTGAAGATAAGTCATTTGAGAAAAGGGCTACAATATTCTTCAAAATTCTTTGTTAGAACATGACAAGTTCAGATTCTAGCATAAATCATTTGACTACAAGACTATTATATATAATACTGACAAGTATCCAGGACAAACCAGAAAGCGCAAATGCTGACCATCGTGTTTCCTTTTCCACCCATAGCTTGGAGAAACATGAAGAGCAACTGACCCTGCCACTTCCACCCTAAACCCCGATCACTTTACACAGCATTCTTACTTTAGCTTTAGCCAATAACTAGTTTTCTTTCTGTTAGTCTCTGCACCATCGAGCGGCTGTTATCTTTGTTTAAACTCCCTTTTTGAGTAAATGTGGTGGCTCTGTTTTGCACCCCAACATTTCATTTGAGGACTTATCTGACTATCATTTGACAACACTAGGAACAATTGAGTCTTATTATTGCATCTTAATTAAAGAAAAGTCACATACACTTACTGACCACTTTATTAGGTACACATGTTCAACTGCTTGCTAACGGAAATATCTAATCAGCAAATCACAGGGTAGCAACTCAGTCATTTAGCCATGTAGACATTGTCAAGATGACCTACTGAAGTTCAAACCGAACATCAGAATGGGGAAAAAAGGTGATTTAAGTGAATTTGAATGTGGCATGATTGTTGGTACCAGATGTTCTGGTCTGAGTATTTCAGAAACTGCTAATGTACAGGAATTTTCATGTGCAATCATCTCCATGGTTTATAGAGAATGGTCCAAAAAAGAAAAAACATCCAGCGAGCAGCAGTTCTCTGGGCAAAAATACCTTGCTAATGCCAGAGGTCAGAGGAGAATGGCCAGAATGGTTCAAGCTGATAGAAAATCAACAATAACTCAAATAATCACTTGTTACAACTGAGGTATACAGAAGGCCATCTCTGAGTGCACCACATATCGAACCTTGAAGCAGATGGGCTACAGCAGTAGTAGACCACATCGGGTCCCTCTCCTGTCAGCTAAGACAAGGCAACTGAGACTACAATTCATGCATGCTCACCAAAATTGGACAATAGAAGATTGGAAAAACGTTGCCTGGTTTGATGAGTCTCGATTTCTGTTGTGACATTTGGATCGTAGGGTCAGCATTTGCCGTCAAAAACATAAAAGCATGGATTCAACCTGTCTTTTATCAATGGTTTAGGCTGCTAGTGGTGTTGTACTGGTGTGGAGGACATTTTCTTGCACACTTTGGGCCCCTTAGTATCAACTGGCCATTGTTTAAATGCCACCTGAGTATTGTTGCTGACAATGTCCATCCCTTTATGACCGCAGTGTACCCTTCTCCTGATGGCTACTTCTAGTAAGATAACGTGCCATGTTCCAAAGCTCAAATTGTCTCAAACTGGTTTCTTGATCATGACAATGACTGCACCGTACTCAAATAGCCACCACAGTCACCAGATTTCAATCCAAAGGAGCACCTTTTGGGATGTGGTGGTACGGGAGATTCACATCAGGGATGTGTAGCTGACAAATCTGCAGTGACTATGTAAAGCTATCATATCAATATGGAACAAAATCCCTTAGGAATGTTTCCAGCATGTTGTTGAATCTATGCCACTAAGTATTATGGCAGTTCTGAAGGCAAAAGGGGGTCCAACCCGGCACTAGCAAGGTGTGCCTCATAAAGTACACCATGAGTGTATATTAATTTGTTACAATGTCTATCTACTATATTAAAGATAAAAAATATAGTCTCAACTAATCTAAGTTAACTGTAACACTAACAAACGCAAACCTTATAGTTTTTTAATTAAGTTATTATATCTGTGTCTGTGAAGTGAAATATAAATATTTTTGTTAAGTTAAATTAAAGTTTAATAAAAGAGATAATTTATAAAACTCTTGAACTAATTTGAGTATGTGAGTGTGAAGAAGTGCCCAGTTGGTAGACAGCTACCAGGGCAAAGAGCTGGCACAGGAAACCATGAATAAGCCGATAGAAAGCCACCAAACATACACAGACAGCCGCATTGGCAGCAGGAAAGATACTTTATATGCAAGTGTGGGGCACAGAGACTGGTAAGTCCAGTTTATTGTCACATGAACTTAGTACAGAACAGATGACAAAAATGCAATACAAACATTTTTTTAAAAGTATACTAAGCATGCAACATATATATGTGGGGGAACCCAAAAACTCCTGATATAATTAAAAAAAATACAAGTTTATCATCAAACTTACAACTACTCCTTTTAGTCACCTACAAAATACTCTTCTTGAGATGTAATACAGTTGTTCCACCACTTTTTCCATTCTTGGAAACATTTCTGCTACTCATCTTTTGTTACTGTGTCTACAGACTCCTGCTTTTTTCCACGATTTCTTTCACAGTAGAAAATCTTCTTTATCTCAGTCTCAGTTTTAATTTTGGAGACAAAAAAAAGAAGTGATAGGGAGCAAGATCTGACAAATATGGAGGATGAGAAGCAGCAAACACATTGTTTTTGAATGACAATGTAGTGCTTGTGAAGGTTTTGGGCGAGCCACTTTGATCTTTTTTGTTTGTGATGCCTTATTGATTAATTGTACGAATATTTAGATCTCACCCTGCCCGGGATTGGTTCCAGCCTTGTGCCCTGTGTTGGCTAGGATTGGCTCCAGCAGACCCCCGTGACCCTGTGTTCAGATTCAGCGGGTTGGATAATGGATGGATATTTAGATCTCATGGAAAGTATTTTGAAGGTGACTACAAGGGAACTGAAATTTTATAATAAATGCTTTTTTTTTTTAATTCAGTGGCCCCCCACCATGCAATTATATACAATATCAAATTGCAAGTGTTATATATGTTGTAAGAGCCAATCTTAGAAAGTTAAAACTTTGAGTTAGACTCATATTAGTGTTTGCTTAATTTGAATAGAATACACATTTCTTTCATAATCATAGACAATGGTATAATCTTCTCCCCCTGTAAGTTTGTATGAAATAGAACTTTCTTGTTATAACTGAGATACAGTGTGTTAATTGTGTCAGTTGTTGTTTAGAACAGGTCCCAATACACAGGGATTTAAAAGACCAATTTTCAGCTTAGAAATTGGATAGGCATACAGTTTTCTGACCATTTTAAAATGTAACAAGATTTAAGCTTTGAACAGAACTTTTCTTAACAAGAACTTTTTTGTTGTTGCTATTTTAATTTTTTCTTTTTTTGTGTGAACTGTTTTACCTTGAATTTTAACTAAAACCTTTAAAAACAAAGATATTTTGTCTGTGGAATCATTTCAGCATGTCAGGCTTTTGTTGAATCCCATTTTTATGCTAGAGCTGCTGAACTTTGGTAATTTTGGAAAACACAGCAACATATCAAACAATATGATATGTTTGATATGTTGCAATATTTGAATGTTTATGATTGAGTGCTCCAAACCTTATGATTTGTGGTTAGAAGCTAATATGCCTTGTAAGGGTGCTTGATGCTCCAGCTTAAATGAGAGAGAAATGTGAGCTGGGCAGAACAATACTATATACTTATAAAGTGCTACTGGGCATGTGATCTAATAAAGACCAGTGGCATCAAACAGTCTATGTAGAAGGTGAAACAACATAGAGTCACTTCTAGGCACTTGATCCTGACTGTTAAAAATTTTGGTTCAGTGTTACTTTTTAAAATTACAAACTGACAACAATGCCAGTTGTTTACCTCCAGATACAGCATACATTCCTGGATTTGAAATATTGGGACTGTGTTGGCTCTTTGAAGCAGACAACATAGCAGTTGTCTGAATGACCAAGCACTTTAAAGGTAATTGAAAAGTTACTACAAATGGTACTTGTGTGGTGTCCCTTGAGCAAAAGTAGAGCCGTTCATGAATCTCAGAAGTGATACTGGATATTTAGATGTGACACCAGAGGTGCGTTAAAAGCCAGCTAAAGGCATGGGATACACAGTAGTTAGATTAACATCGGAAGATGAGTTAGAAGCAAAGACTTAAGAAATGAGATTAAGAGACATAAGGTTTGAGATTAAGAGACATAAGGTTTGAGAAAGAAGGAGAGACAGAGACAGACTGGAGGTAAAAACAAGGAGTGAGTTTGGTACTGCAATGGTAGGGATAAACAACTGCTACCAATGGAAAAAGATTAAGAGACACTGAGGCTGTCCCAGAAAGCTTTTAATGCTGTTATTTTTGTTTACCAAATTCTTAATTGGTTCATTATTGTTTAAATAAGGGTGCCATTTTAATTTATGTTTTTCCTTGCTGGGTGTTATTCTAAGTTTGGAGTAATGTCCTCCCTTCCACCAATCTCCCATTATAACACAGAGTTACAGATAAAGAATAGCCAGAGCAGCTTAAATGTCATAAATGAAATGAATAAGAAAAGAGACAAACAGGCAGTTAGTGTCAGTGTCAGTGTCTGAGGTCACAGACCAATGAAGCCAATGGGAAAGCATCATCTGCAAAAAAAGCAAAGATGCAATCCTGAGGTCACTGAACTGGACCCCCTCCACTACTTGCATACACCTAGAAATTATGTCCATAAAAATTACAAACAGAATCAGTGACAGAGTGCAGCCTTGGTGGAATCACACCACCCATCATGAGTCTGGCTTAATGAGGGCAATGCAAACCAAGCTTTCACTCTCATTGAACAGACTGAATAGCCCACAACAGCAGGTTCAGTACTCTATATTCCCAAAGCATCCTCACAGAACAAAACAACAGAAGAGGTTGTATGTGTTTTCCAAGGCAATTAAACACATGTAGACTGGTTGGAATATACCTTCCAGTTCCCTTTCTTAAAGATGGGGACCACCACCCCAGTTTGCCGATACAGTGCAGTGTTGAAGAGGCATGGAAGCTACATCAGCCCAACAACATCAAGAGCCTTGAGGAACTGAGGTGAATATCATCCACCCCTGGGGCCCTGCCACCGAGGAGTTTTTTTTTTTTGTTTTTTTAGTACTTCAGTGGCCACAACTCCAGTAATGGGTGAGTCCTCCTCCTACTCCCCTGATTCTGCTTCCTCAAAAGAGGGCTTGTCAGTGGGATTTAGGAGTTCCTCAAAGACTCATTCCACCACCTGACTATGTTCCCAGGTGAAGTCAGCAGCACTCCATCACCACTATAAACAGCATGCAGAATGACTTTGAGGCCAACCAAATCTCATTGTCCATGACCTCACCAAACTCTTCCAACGCCAGGGTTTTTGCTTCTGCAACTGCTATCACCACACTCCACTTGTCCTGTTGGTACCTCTCAGCTGCCTTCAGTGTTCCACAAGCTGACCAAGTTTGGAAAGCCTCTTTCTTGAACCTGACAGCTGCCTTTATTGAGGTGTACCCCTTCAGGTTCGGGGATTGCCACCGCGGCAGGTGCAGCTGTCTCAGCAATGGAGGCACGGACCATGGCCCATTCAGGTTCAATGTCCCCATCCTTCCTCAGAATGGAAGAGAAACTCATCCGAAAGTGTGAGTTGAAGTTCTCCTGAGTGGGGACTTCTGCCAAACATACCCAGCACATCCTTACTATAGAGATGGGTCTACCTGGTCTTCCCAGCATGTTTCTGCACCATGTGATCCAACTTGCAACCAGGTAGTAATCAGTTGATATGACTACAAAATCTATTGTTGACCTATGGTGTTCTGGTACCAAGTGCACTAATTCTTCATTTACATTTACTTAATTGGCTGACAGTTCTACCCAAGGCGACTTACAATTAAGATATACAAGTGTTTACAGTTCTGTTTTTGTTAATGGAGCACAGGCAGGTGAAGTGACCTGATTATGGTCACATGGTTTCAGTAGCAGGAGTTGAACCCACACCCTCAGGATTTGAAGTCCAAAGCCTTAGCTACCATGTCACATTGCCAATTCTGATATATTCCTAACAATAATGATTATCTTTTTATTTACGTATATTTTTCCACAAGGCTAACAGAAGTACCACATTTTTCAATGTACACAGATAATGCAGCGATTTGTGAGTAAGTTTATGATTAATCTGACTTTGATGATGCACTTTGTCAAATCAGATAAAAATCCTTATTGCAGGTTTTAGAGATTGAACAGTTTTTATATTACATGATGAGTGACAGCGAGGCAAAGAACTAAATGTGAGTGCTTACAGGCTCATTCATGCCTCATATGCTACCCTGTACTGAGTTGGCTTTGAGAATAAAATAAAGAATTATTGAAGGGATTCCCTCAAAGTAAAAGTAAAAAATTATGATACAGACAAAAAGTAAATAAAATAAATAGGTCATATATACCATCATCAGGTTTTTCACTTGCAGTCATAGACATTTATATATGAAAGTCTGCACATTCCTTTTAAAAGTGTGAAAGGAAAACAGAGGAACCAGGGAATATATAAATAGATTTGAGGAGAATGTGTAACCTGTACAAAGACAATGTCAGGCCATAATTTCAGCAGCGGAAATACAAGTCGGCATAACGGCAGTGTAGTTCTGCCACCTTCATACTATTCATTAAATACCAGACGTACAAACATTCAAAGGCGCCTCTCATATTTTACTACTGTACAATGTATTTTGAATATTTGACATATTATGCAATCACATTTCTGCTTCCAATACACATATAAATATAATAGAAACGCACACACATTTTTGCTCAGCTTCCTTATCAGAAGTACTGAAAGGGATAAAGAACTGATGAAAGAATAAAAACAACTTATTCCTAGTTATCCATGTTGCCATGGACACAGAATCTAAGACCATCTTTGAAAAGCTGTCTGAGTGAACCAGTAGTGCTCACAGGCTTTTGAGATATACACAATGGTATGATGCTGATCTGTTGTATGATCTAAGAAAATCCATTGAAGATATACATTTTTCAAAACTATGCATACAAATGACACCTGTCTGCATCTTCATTCTACTACAAGCATCCCAGCCCACCCCCAGAAAATACTACTCACTCATTTGAAGAACAATATATCAATTCAAAACTGAATATGCCAGGATGGAATATGTGCTTTTACTGTAGTGTTTCGTTACTATAATTGAAATTCCACATTCTAAATACCATTATCCTTTTTTGTGAATGTGCTATGCCATGTGCCATACCTATCATATCAAAATGATACATTTACTTACTGATAACAGGGAGTGAGTGTCTGCTTGGAGAAAAAGAAGACTAAAAAGCCTGTGATTTGACAGGTGCAGCTGCAGGCTGGCTATCTCTTGCATTTCAATGAGATGCAGCTCGTTTGGTTTTCAGAGGCAATGCAGCATCCCTGATAGTGCTCAGTCTTATTCTTGCTCCAAGACTAGACAAGAATCATTTCCTTCAGCCTGTAACTCACAAAGGCAACCCTTATTTCTGTATAGCTAATCTTGCTGATAAAAAAAGGATATACTTAAACCAGTCACCTTTAGCTGTGCTGCTCAAGAAAGCAGAATCCATGTCTTGTTTTAATGCCTTAGTTACCTACATTTTTCACTCTAGCGCTGCAACTGGAATTCAATAGAAAGTGGTCTTTTCTTGGTCATCGAAAGTAGCTAAGGCAAATTCAATTCTTCAGGGCTGACACCAAGAGGTTTAATTCATAACATGCTTATAACATGCTTAATCCAAAACATAAAAGGACTTCAAAATTCAAACACGCTCAGCCCTGTATTGACAACTGAATGTTACCTTCACAGGATGGCAGAGGTCCTTCAAACTGCAGGTATGTACCTAGCCGACAGGTTAGCATGTCATTCCCCACCAGCAAGAATCCAGGTAGACAATTGTATTGGACAATATCCCCTGTGTGAGGAAGACCGTGTACAATTACCAAAAAAAATGAATAGAAGAATGTAAAAGAGAAACAGACCCCACATAATAAATCACATTAGGTAACAATGAAAATTGATTTGATTCAATAAAACTATTTTCATGATCTATATTAAGTCAAAATTATGAGATATTGTGAAACATAAGCAGAATAACCATATTTGGTTGATGAGTTGCAGATTCTGTTTACAAATTCTTAAATATCCTTCTGGTCAGACTATTGAGGTAGACTGAATACAGGCGGCTACATAACCTACACTTTTGTCTTCCTCCATAAACTGATTTATAAGCAGTGTTAGGCCTTAGTTTGGTAAGCACTGGAAATATCACAAGCGGTGAAATTAAATTGAATAATTGCATATATTTGAAGAAGTTGCCAGAAGTGATAAATCATTAATGCACCCATCATCATTTGTAATGAACAAAAATCTTTGCGGAAACAAGAAAATGGGTTTGCCATCAGAAGAAGAAAGGGACAAATAAAAATAAGAAAGAACTCGGTATAAGGCTAGTGTAAATGGCAGGATTCAGCAAGGCACAGTGGAGTGTTGTACAGTTAGGCATCTTTGGCAAGAAGGTATTATCACAGCAAGAGTACTCTTTCAGTTGCTAGGTTGCTAGAAGAACATTCACAGTTGGCCTGGAAAGTCGGGATT
This sequence comes from Erpetoichthys calabaricus, assembly GCF_900747795.2. Lineage (NCBI taxonomy): Eukaryota > Metazoa > Chordata > Cladistia > Polypteriformes > Polypteridae > Erpetoichthys > Erpetoichthys calabaricus. The sequence goes on from NC_041407.2 coordinate 55,269,794, forward strand.
GCAGAGGAACAGTGGTTGCTTGCTCTTTATGAGTAATGGGTACCTTCATATTTAACCACTATGTTGATGTAATGTAGGAATGGAATAGCTTTGATCTTGTTAAGAGGCAATGTTATGTTTAATTTACTACAGGTAGCATCACAAGCGTCTAAATGGGAATACTAGGGACTTACAAAGAGAAGATATGCAGCCACAAAGTGTCATAATATCAGATTACATGTTATATACTTCCAGGCATGTGTGACAGGTCAAAGGCTCACTAGCAATGGGGTAGTGCAGTCCAATATAAATTCTTTCTGGATTTTTAAGCAGTGACTGCATGTAAACTGAGTTACTTCAATAAGCAAGCCAGCCTCCATGTCAAGATCTGTGTCCTTAAACCTATTATTACATTCAATTTGATTTATTTGTACTGCTATTTTATGCTTTTGTTTATTTCACTGCTGTTGACATTGTTGCTTTATTTTAATAAAAAAAAAAACAATACCTGGCTTTTCTGACTGCTGAGATGATTTCTTCTGTTGTCACAAAGACAGTACCTTTCTGCTTCCACTGTAGCTGTTAACCATTGCACAGGCTGCATTTCCTTTTTTAAACTGACCTTTAGGTCAGCCTTCACCTTATGAGATCATTTAATTGGCACATCAGTATTCAAATTATGCCATTGTATACATTATTTGTTACTGCTGATCTCTTTTCATTTCCTATTTTTATTTAATGCTACTAACTTTTTATTGAAAAGTGCAGCTAAGAATTCTTTTGTGACTTACAGCAAATCCAACTGATCAAGATGAACATAAAACAACTGAAACCATCACTTAACTGCTGGCAGCTTGTGCTTCAATCCAATATAAAGCACTCCAATTCTAACAGCTGGCTCCTAACTATCCTCTTTTTCTCTTCTTTTGCCTCCCCTGTCCTCATTACATGATACTGTTGCAGCTATGAAGGAAAGAGGCTGCAGCTGGCCCCAGGCCAATCTCCCCAGAATATTTCCCATAAGTCAGGCCCTACTGAATTGGTGTACCAGTGTGTTGGCTCCATTCATCAGAATACACTGTTAAAAATTCTAACAGTAATATGTCCAGATCATTTTCCATACAGGCTAATTCAATCATGACAAGTTTAGATATTAACATAAAATATTACAGCAAGATTTCTTATTTTTTGTGAATATAAAATGATTTGGCATCCATTTGTTAACTTTTTAAATCAATAATCACACACAATACATATTTCCATTACAATCATGTACTTTAATCTAAATAGCACTCTTATTCTAAGGACTGAATCAGCAACATTAAGGTTGGCAGCCAATTGCCTCAGGCACTAGGCCTCACTATTCCTGGCCTGACTAGCAGTATTCCTAAATGTGTGGCACAGCAGACACCTAATATATTTAACACTTACCTATCTTAAATTCATCTCCTGCTTTCAAAATTTCAGCATTTGGAATTGTTGGTGGTGGGTGGCAAAAACGAAGTGGGAAGGCTGAAAAGATCAAACAAAAGGCATAATAAGTGCTCCACATCGTACATGATGGTCTACAGTAACTGAATGGAATATGCGATGCCAGGCTCCACTCACCATGTGATGTGTAGATTTATATGTAAGTAAAGACCAGAATGTGGTACTTTTCTAAGCATAAGAAATATTAATGAATAGTTACTGTTCTTTCTCTAGTACCTCATTAAGCTTTCACTATCTAGACAGAAAATATAAAATATATCAAATAACAGCTACGGATACTTTAAAAAGTGCCTGGCACGGAATAAATGGGCATAGACTTAACTTGGCCAAAATAACAAAATTTCAGAAGAGTGTAAAGAAAAAGTGGATGGGGAAAAAACTGAAAAATTAAAGAAGAAATAATTTACTCAGATAAGGTTCATGATAAATGAAATGTATTGCAAAAACTGGATAATTATGACAGTTGCAATGTATGCATTGTATGGAAAATGATTGTAGCATGGGTGCCAAGGGGGTCGTTGCTTCTATTGTAGAAAATTTCAAACAGAATGACAAAAATCTGCCTAACCTATTGAAGAATCCCTTCAAAACGATTGAGAAAGGTTTGGCTATTTTATTTGGCTGCTCTACTTTAAGAGATAACATGAGGTTTTGTTACATTCTCTAGCCAGGACTAATGGGATGGATTGGAAAGTATGCAAAGGTGTCACAAGCAAAGCCTCAAATTCTGCAGCACCCACAGCAGAATATTGGTTGCATGGCCAGCTTCTAATTTTCAACCACCAGCTAGGGACCCAAGAAGAAAAGGAAGAAGAACAATCCTGATGGAGCAGAACAGCGGCATAGTGTTTAGACTGTGTAGTCCAAGGCTCAGAGTCCTAAATTCAAAAATGTAGGGTGTTTTCCCCAATGTCTGCATGGATTATCCTCCAGGGGTGGTCTGAATATGTGCCTGCATTCCATGGTATAGGAATTAACAGCTTTCAGCTGGCACAACATGAGTGTATGTGGTTGTGAGCATTAAGTATATCCTGCAATGGGCTGTGGCCACATTTAATTGTTAATGCTTACCTTGTGTTCCGTATTGGTTGGACAGGCAGCATCCCCTGAGACCCTGAACCACTTAAGTGTTTTATACAATGCACAAATACATACTTTGTACTCCAGATGATGAAAAATGTATAAACATATGCAGAGACAAACGTTTTGTCATGAAAATAATTACATTAATCCACATGATTTTTTTTTATTTGTCTGAGGTTTCTGTGAGCTTCCCAAAAAAATAACTATAAACAAATACATACAGAATGCACACTATTGCTTAAGGCATTTATTTCCATTTTGTCTTCCCCTAATGTTTAATGAGAAAAAGTAATGTGTGAAGTGGAGGATATCTGCTGACATTAATATCCTAGACACTGCAAAACTTAGGGAACTGGCAGGCACTTACCTTGATAACGAATTACAAAGAGACCACCATTAGCAGCATCGCTGTGAAAGCTGATTAAGATCTGATTGGAGGAACTGCTGACAGACTCCTTTACTGAATTACCGGTGAAAACTCCCAGCTTTGTAGCAGTTTCCTGTGGTCCATCCCTTTAACACACAGCACATATGAAAGTTGCCATTAGATTTATTCAAACTTACAAGATGGATGGGCATCTTGAAATTATTGTTCTGTTATCCTAATGATTTTACAAAACTTTGGTTTTGGATTAATGAATTACAAAAAGAAAGTGTCAAGCATAACATGCTTCAAATGTCTAATGTGCCAGAGTGAGAAAACTATGTCTATTTGAATAATCAAACTATTTTTAATTAATCAAAGACAATGTCCTTTTGTAGATGTAATCACTGGAACCCTTGTGAAACTTCTTCCTTGGTACCAGCAACTGACTTAATCATCGGCAAAATTTTGTTAGTTTCATCTCCCATCTCTAGAAGCATGTTCTTCCTCCTTGCATATTAACTCCCATTTTTAGCAGAACCTGAGTGACTAAGGTCATCACCATGAGATGATTGGAATGTGTTGAATTGTTATTGGAGAAAATATAAACAACAAGAATAAAATAAAGGAAATACACGAGTTAAACAAGGCTGCAGGAATAGTACATGACACTGTATACAGGGGATAACATTCAAAACTCAAGGACTTAAAACACACATTTATAAAAAAAAAAATGGGCAAACAGAATGAAAAAAAAACAAAACAACATCAATATTAAAAAAATAAATGATTTAAAAACAAATCATCTAGAAATGCCAAAAAGTAAAACAGTGAATAGTACTTTATAAAAATAAAACTAGGCTCTAAATTAAAAGCAGAAACTGTAGCTGAAATAAGAAGAAGAAAAGCAGAAACTGCATTATTAATACAATTGTTTTTTTTATTATTATAGAAGTGGTATTTTCACAATGAAACACTATTTGTGAAGTTATATCATTGGCTGTTGATGGTTTTCTTACAATTGCAAAACTGACTGCCTTAAAGAAATGTAAAAAAATAACTGAAAAGGAGAGGAAAAACAAGTCTCCATTCTGTTTGAAGATAGCAACTCTCATTTTGGAGAATGACAACAAACAATGAGTCACAGATCGGGCTGTTTAGGCCTTAGCCTAAGGTTTTACTTTGGGATTATTCCTGATCTTAAGATTTTATTTTAATTTCAAAAGCTTTGGTTTCTTTGATTTCCAGGTATTACATGTTTTGGATTTTAACTGATTTATCTCAGCCACTCTATTTCGACGTACCAACTTGCAATACAAAAAGTGGACTGTTTCCCCTTTCCTTTTCTCATTATTTCTGTCTGCTAGATCATGAGTGTTCCTGTAAAAATGTTTAAACTTAACTCAAGAATTATACTATTTTAAAAAGAAAACTAAGCAATAAGTTGAGTAAAACAGGCTCATACATAGAGCACTCCAAGTTCAACCTATACAGAATGCATCTGCCTGAACTGGGATACTCTTTGCTTTCACTCTGTTTGCCTCCAATTACTGATATAAAACAGTCTGAAACATTTGCCTTACTCAACAGGTCCTGCATGTCTCTGTTTCTCAATACGGTCTGTCTACGCAATCCCCACAGAACATCGCCATTCTGCCTGTGTACTAATTATTCCTTATTTTGCCAGCTGTGCTAACAATGGATGACATTTCGCAGTTCCTGATCTTAAGTTGTGTAAGAAGCTATGTGCAGTGGAACCTCGGTTCACGACCATAATTCGTTCCAAAACTCTGGTCGTAAACCAGTTTTGTAGTGAACTGAAGCAATTTCCCCCATAGGATTGTATGTAAATACAATTAATCCGCTCCAGACCATACGAACTGTATGTAAATATATATTTTTTTAAGTTTTTAAGCACAAATATAGTTAATTAAACCATAGAATACACAGCGTAATAGTAAACTAAATGTAAAAAAATTGAATAACACTGAGAAAACCCTCAACAACAGAGAAAACTAATACTGCAATAGTTTGCGCTATAGCGTTACCAACCGCTGGATAAAAACACTTTTTTTTTTTAATGAGTTTTAAGCACAGGGAAAAAAATGAACATTTGAAAAAATCCGTAATAAACCACCAAGAAAAGTAACATTGCAACAATGCACGCTACGAACCAATCGCTGTAAACAGAAGTGAAAACAAAACCAAGCCCAGTGCATTCTTTAACTGCCTTCCTACCTTAAGCAACCAGCCCCCTCTCTCTCGCGCTGCCTGTGTGTGTGCGTCTGTCTCTCTCGCGCTGCCTGTGTGTGTGTGTGCATGTCGCGCTCTCTCGCTCTCTCTCTCTCTCTCTTGCTTGCTGTACAGGAAATGCATAGGGAGAGACTGAACATGTACAAACCGAAAGGGAAACTGGCTTGTTCGTATACCGAGTGTGTGGTCGTGAACCGAGGCAAAAGTTTGGCGAACTTTTTGGTCGTAAACAGATTTGTACATGTACCGAGACGTTCGTGAACCGAGGTTCCACTGCATACCCATCCAAACTGCTCCTGGTACCCTCATATTCAAGAAGACATAGTTCTTTACAAAGCATCTTGGCTCAGCTCTCCTCTGGATATCTCCAGCTGTACTAACGCTTTGGGTTGTTGAGTGGCAGTTTTTAATTGAACTTAAATGTCTTTACATTTTGTTCACTCATCTCATTATTTGCATAAACAGTACTGTATAATGATTTTTGGTAAGTCACACTGAATAATGGTATTTAAAAAAAAATTAGTAATACAGTATTAATTTAGAATGGGGTACTGCAACTTCTAGCATGCTAATGACCTTTTCAATGGTAAAATATCGCACAAATGTACATTTAGTACTTTTTTCACTTCATTGTTTGTTCACCATTCACAGTTCTTAATACAATTCACTTTCTTTTTGACAGAACAAACTTAACTACTATATCCCTGATAAGATTGTGTGATTAATAGTATTCTTTATTCCTCCCTCTTTTAGCTTTTTTTCATAAGACTTACTGTTAATGATACTATATGTTATGCCAGTTGCCAATACTCAAAGCAGCCTGGCTGGATCTCAGCATAGACTCTGTTCCACCTACTTTTTTTTTTTTTAAATTTCATCCAGTGGATCATGAGCAACTACAAAGACATCGCTAAAGAGTACCAGAGATATGCATGCTTTCAAGTATCTGAAAACAAAAACAGTTTTCTATCATACTAAGAGTGTAAGTGAAATCAACAGCGTCATTTACCAAAATTACGAGAATATAAACAGGACCAACATGCTAAGACAATGAATTAATCGAGAAGCGGGAAGCTGTGACTTGTTAATCAAAACACCTAACGCAACAAGCACATGACTAACACCATGCAGGGTTTAAATCTGCAGTCTTAGACACAGAGTTAAAGTGTTGTGCTGAGTTTTACAGCGAAGCCTTCAGAACGTGAGGCGCAGTGCCTCTTGGAAAGCATTATCTAGCAACTCACAAACAAAATGCTGGGGACACACTTAAAATGAAATAACAAAAATAATATCTTTCCCAAACTAAAGAATCAATACCAAACATACATATGGCCATGCTCCTTGAAAATAATGTCTTAAAAATATTTACAACAAATGAACACAAAATAATTGATCTGAACATTATACATTTCTGTTAATCTGTTTCAATACATTATTTTTATCACCTTTATCGTTAACTGTAGAAACCTACTAGTTTCCGACCTCTTCTAATTTTCCAATAAACATGTACTACATTTTGCAAAAAATCCTTTTAAAAGTGCTTCACTGCTATCCAACAAAGAGAAGTTTGTTTGTTTGTTGCAGTATATTTCTTTAACACTTCACAATATCTGTTCAAAATATATCTTTTTGAAATTCAGTTTATATTTTTGCAGATTTCCTCCGCCAAAACTCACTGAATCTTACAATATCATCGGATCCTCTGTTGTGAACATTTTTTGAATTATTACAGAATTTCAGTTAAGGACACACTTTCTCTTGAGTAGCTGCTTTCACATACTGACTTAAAAGGAATTTTGTTGTTATTTCAATAAATCTTTGATTGTGTGCTCCACTGTTTTTTGGTTTTCCTATTTTATATTTGATTAATTAAAGTCACCTCTGGCTGTGATATCCCCATCTAAACTCACTTTTTATAAACATGTTGGTCACATTTCTGTAGTTTCACTAGCTTCCAGAATACATGAAAGCTCAGCCATTCAAAAAGCTCTTAAGGCAGATATAATGAAGACCAGTGGGGCAGCTAGCTATTGTAGTATCTTTCTTCTCCTTTTATTCTGCACTTGTGCTACTCCAGGAGTTCATCCCTCAACGTTAGGAGACATGACTTAAAAACAACCCTCTTTATTGGGATTTAAGTTATCTTGTATCTCTTGTCAGATATACAGCATTGAGCTTAGTATACTGTAGCATCTTTATACAGCATAGACTGTTTATGTATAAATGTTCACAGCTTTACTTTTTGTTTAATTTATTCTTACACATGAGTTTAGTTAAGTGAAATTAAACCTAACATGAATATGTCACTTACAGCATATTGTACAGGCCAAGTGAATAACAACAACACATATAAAGGTAAACGTGCACCTAGTAATTGAAAGGCTACCTTTGAAAGTACCCACAAACAGAAGATGACTAACATTCATCATGCTCTCTCTCTTACCAGATGGTGATGAAGTCATTGGGACTCTCAATTTGCAGCAGAGTAAAGTTAACACGGATCCCATAGCCAACAGCTGCTGTAACAAGCCAGAGACAGTCCACTGAAACGGGGTATTCGTTCGGAAAACCAGGGGAGTAAATCGTGCCATTAGGAGCAGTGATGTTTTCTCCACAGGGAACTGCAGATTGCATAAATAAAATAAAAATAAATAAATAAATAAAATTAGTTCTCATGAGGAACCAAATGATCATCCAAACTTGTTAGCATCAAGTCTTCTTTCTGCTAGTTGCACCAACAACAATTTAAACTGAGGCAGAAATGCATTCATTTTAACATGAAATGACAAAAGTTGAAGAAGCAGATTAAAGAAAGTAAATTCTCACTTTGTTCAGTGGCTCAAATGCTTACAAAATAGACAAGCAATGTTGTTTTTTTCTCTTTTCAAAGAAAACTCATTTTATCATTGTCAGAAAATATGTCTTATAGAATAATCTGTCAATCTGCTGAACATATCTGCTCCCCTTTCTGGTCTACTGAATCTATGCCTATTTATTTATTATTTATTTATTTATATCTAACAACCTTAACATGGCATATTATTCACAATTCCATGTTACTCACTTCAAAGTCAGGGTGGCTGGAACTTATACTTGCAGGATAGGGTGCCAGTGTGGAGGAGATATTACTTGACCCCGTCTAGTACATACTGTCATACATGTGGGCATTGGGAAGGTCTTGCAGTCACTGATTTTAAAGGTGCACCAAGGCTATTACAAAGGTCACCATGTGTATAACAACAGTTTCTGTTCCTGTTCCCACAAAAGACAAAGTCCAGCTCCACACATGACTGATGTCATGTCTGCTCCTTCCAACTCCATCACTTCCATTCCAAATGAAAAAAGATGACAGCAACAGGAAGTGGTCCTTTGAATGGTGCCACCAATGAGGAACAAGGCTCACTTACTCCTGTGTTGTTAAACTAAATGTTGTGTTTTGAAAAACCACACAATCTTAAACTAAACAGTGATTCCCAGATTGGGACTCCAATTTTTTTTACGACTTTATGTCCATTTATAAAATAACTATACCAACATTCACATTCACTAAAGGACAATTAGATGCCTGTCTGGATATAATGGCTTGAAACTCATTTGAAAAACAGTTGGAGTTTCAAATAATCATAGATAAAGTCCTAAAATGCACAGCATTTTCAACAATCTCAGATTATTCCCTGGCAACATTATGATGCAAGTATACATCTTCCGGAAAGTCCCACAGAATTACCTTTATTTGCTAATTCATTCTTGAGTTAAAATTTTCTACAAGCAAGTAATTGATTGGTGGCATTTATCTCAAATTCCAAATCAGAAATAGTAAATAAATAAAAAATAAAAATGGCTCCATGTAGTGCGTTCTGATTTGCATATTTTCTGATTTTGCCTCCAGGATTTTACAGCATATATTCTTAGCACATTTGTGAACTTTGGCTCCAGCTTACAACCCAAACAGCCAAAAACTGTCATTTCACATTCATCTAGGTATTAATATAGGAAACCTTATTACAGTGTAAGCAACTACAATTTTAACTGGGCAAAATGTAATGGGAAGCTGAACCCTTAGCATTGTAAATGATTCTCTAACAAGGAAATTGCAGTATCTCTCAGTAGCTTTCTGCAAATGCTTTCCTTTGTGTTACCAGAGACTAGTCTTTTACACCATCTGAGACACTTAATGTAAGCATTTACACAAAATAAATTGTGTTTTTTGTGTCTAATGGTTGTATTACTTATCACTGCTTAGTTCCATCTGAATCTGAAAAAAATAATCTTTTGTTCAATGGTTTGTTCCTGCCTTGCACCCTATGTTAGCTGGAATAGGCTCCAGCACCCTCTGTGACCCTAGTCAGGACTAAGCGGGTATGACAATGTTCAACCAATTTCAAAGCCAGACACAAAGAAGAACCTCAGTTCTTTCCAAACTCCACAGAAATATTGCAATTGTATCAAGATAAGAAAACCCCATAAAGCTGAAATTAACATTAAAAGAAATGTGTGCAATTTAATCAACAGTACTTTAATATCAACCAGTATATTAAACCATTCCACAATAGAAACAGTAGTGTTAAATTTTGAGCAATTTGAGAAATGTAATCATCAGTTTCAATAACTTAGAAAACAGAATAAAAAATATGGTGCAGGTGAGACAACTAAACAATAATTGAGTCTATGATAGTCTAATTAGGCATTACATTGTACACAAAAGAAAACTAATGGCAAAAGATACAATAGTCCAAAAGGACAAAAAGATAAATTAAACTGACAAAAAGAATCTAATTTATGAAAAAGATGAGGGTTCAAAACATTCAATTTCAACAAAGCTTTAACTTATGACAAAGGAAAGAGCTACTGTCTGAACCCAGCCTAGAAAAGTGATGGCTGCAAGCAAACAAACAAAAATAAATGCTTTCAGAACCGAAAGGTATTGGTGTTCAACTTTTTATTTCTCAATTCTATAACTGAATAAATGTTACAGAAAAGAGGCAAGGGAAGAAATAAACAACTGCTGAACAAAGCTCCAATTAAGCTCTTACTTAAGTGGCTTAAGAAGATGACTCTGAGAAAAAGTATGATTGGTAATAAGTGAACAGGGTGATGACAAAAAAATAAAAATAAAAAGAAAGGAGGGGAAATAGGCAGATCTTGGAACCTGAGGATGTAATGTACTGAAAAATGATGGGGTAGCCCTCCTTTGTGAATTTCCCCTTGGGATTAATAAAGTATCTATCTATCTATCTATCTATCTATCTATCTATCTATCTATCTATCTATCTATCTATCTATCTATCTATCTATCTATCTATCTATCTATCTATCTATCTATCTATCTATCTATCTATCTATCTATCTATCTATCTATCTATCTATCTATCTATCTATCCTTCCAGCTGACCATACATCAATATTACAGCAAGAACTGATATTTGATTTACTGCCTAAGGGTAGCATCAATGGTTTCTAGAAACTAACACTGAGCATCTCCCTAACATGGGTTTTGATTTTTGCATTTGTTTTTCTAACATTACCTGGCCATAGCCCTTGGTCTGTGGTTAGAGTTGGTTATGTTAAACTATATGTATACAGTAATACTAAGTAACATTGCCACAGAAGACCCCAACTGGACATTCACTTTCACATTATGTCAGTACTTGCAAACTCCATGGGTTGGCCACTATTTTTACATAAATAATTATGTCCATCTCTTTATGTCTATACTTTCAAAAGAGAATTACAGCAAACCATCTGACCATTCAAATTGACTTTTATGCAGGAAGAGCTTGTTATTAGTTATTTCGGATTTACTAATATGTCATTCAACAAAAATTGAATCTGAAAGACAGTCTCCTCAAATGCTATTTTTATAATACATTTGCACTTTTAGAGATTGTTAGTAAACATTTTCTTTAATGTATTGTTTTATTGAACTTATTTTCTCAAATGAGGTGCCCTATAATAAGACCACTTAAAACCAATTTAACCTGCTAAAAAGCTGAAAAGAGCTGTGCTGCAGATATCCAAATGCGAGAACCTTTTACTCCTCATATGAACATTATCACTCTTCAATTCAGCTAATTTTTTAAAAGCCAATATGCCAGTCATGGTGGGAGGCATTAGGAAATAAATAAAAGTACCAGACATGCATAAATGGATGAGGCAGTACTAAATAAATAAATAAATAAATGCATAGATTTTTTGACAGCCATGCTGTAACTCCGGCAAAGATGAGCCTGGTGGCAGGGGGTGTTGGGGGTTGGAGGGCGTTGCTAAAAAGTCTCTACTGTGTTCGGACACAGAGGCAGAAAACACTAAATTATTTGCTGATTTCAGACATGCTCCATTGAACCCCTGCTCTCTAACATTAGAGAGCAATAATGCTTTTGGAATCTTTCCACCTCCCAGTGAATCCAGTGGCAGGCAGCCAGAGCAAGCCATCAAATAGGGAAATGCTGTCAAGTATCCAGCAGAAAGGCAATAATGAAATTAGACTTAATTTACTGAGAGCTGGAAGTGATTCATCTTTGTCAGAAAAGCTAAAGAGGGCAGAAATGGGAGGAGGAAGGCGAAGGGCAAATATATATATTCCAGTTCATACTGAATGGAGAGAGGACAGTGTGACACTGATGGGCAATTCTCTCTCTTATGCAGCAGAAACATTAGTTTCATCTGTGGTGTGGGATAGCTATAATATAACACAATAAAAAATAAGGGATTGTTGATGAGTTTGAAAAAGGAAAAAAAAAAGGAAACAGGAAGTATACTTTGTCATTAATGCACATTTATAGTCCAAAAATACTAAGTATACTTATTGAGAAACTGCAAAACAAGGTAATCTCATTTGGAACATGCTTCTCCACAACAAACTTGAACAAGTTAGTTAAATGTTAGGAATATTTCAGTGTGACAGAGTTTCTGTCATTTTTTAGGAATTACTTAAAAACAATTATTCTACCTTGTAAATTACCTAAACTCATGCCATTACAGAGAAAGCCACTCAACGTTTTGCTCAGCAACTGCCACCTGCTGGCATAATACTACTGTGTAAATTATGGCACTTTAAATGAGTATTACCAAGTCATCAGAAAAATATAAAACAATAAGTCTAACAATGTTAGCAGGTACATAATTTATCATTACTTGGAAACTCCACTTAAGCTTGAATTATCATTTGCTGACCTCTGCAAAGTCATTACCCGCTAATATGAGGGGTCATTACCAGTAATCTATCATGCATCCCCTCTCCCCCCGAAATGAAGGTGTCATTACCTGCCCTCAAGTGAGTGACATGTTATCACTCATCTTTAATGTGTCATTACCCCTAACGTCTCATTATCTGCCCTCCTCTAGTGTTATTACCCTTTGCAAAATCTGTCATTTACCCCTTTATATTTGATTACATGCCCTTATGAGCAGATATTATTGCCCCTAAAAAAATCGTTACCCTTTGCAACCTTAGCATCTAAGATCTGCCACTTTAAACTGCCAGAACCTGCACACCAGTCTTTAAGGTATATTCTTCACATGGTCTCAAATTCTATTGCTTTTGGTTGTTTTAACTAGACACCACAAAATTAATTATCTCAAAGTTGTAAGTGGCCGCTTAGAAATGCTTCCTGTCATAATTAATAATACCAGTTTATTGCGGTTTTCTAAATGATCAACTCAATTATTAGTAGAAATGAAGTATCTTTCTTCCTACCTTCACATCTGGGGAAGGGATGATCCCAGTTACGGTTGGTGCCATGCTGACATGTCAGAATTGCATATCCCAGAAGCTGGTACCCTGGTAAGCATTCAAAAGAGATGGATTGGCCCACATTGTAACCAGCACCACTGACCACACCATTGGCAAACGGCTCTGGATCTGGGCACTCCTGAAGTTCATAAGCTGATAGTGCAAAGAGAAAAAAAGGAAAATAATTATATAGATTTAGATCTATAGGACATCTGGAAATTAAAATAAAACTCTAATGACAATAAGCTTAGAAAGAAAAGCCCGCTTTATGTTTTGTTAAATTTTTTAAGCAGCATCATGTTTTGTTGAATATTACAAATTGATATGACATGGTAGAAAAAAAAGAATTCAGAACATTACACTTATTTTTATTGCATAACAACCTGGGTTTCTCTGTCTTCATTAAACACCCAATTAATGTACAGAAGGTAAAGGACAGCAGTATACCTTGTATGAATAAATGAATAATACCTTCTATAAATAAATCGATAATACTAACTCTTATTAATGGGGGAAAACTCACAGTGCATTTCATTTTCATTTGTTGACTGTATATACCGATCAGCCGCAACGTTCACCCCCCCCAGCCTAATATAGTGTAGGTCCATCTTGATCGAATTGAGACCAGGGGAATTTGGAGGCCAAGTGAACACCTTGACCTGTTTGTCATGTTCCTCAAACCATTCCGGAACATTTTCTGCTGTATATCAGGGCACATTATCCTACTTAAAGAGGCCACTGCCACCAAAGAATATCATTGCCATGAAGGAGTGTATGTGGTCTGCAAAAATATTTAGGTAGGTGGTACATGTCAAAGTAACATCCACATGAATATCAGGACCCTAGCAGAACTTAGGCAAAAGCATCACACTGCCTTCGTTGGATTGCTATCTTCCCATAGCACATCTTGCTGCCATCTCTTCCCTAGGTAAATGAAGTACATGCACCTGGCTGTCCACATGATCTTAAAGAAATCATGATTCAACAGACCAGTCCACCTTCTTCCACTGCTCCAAAGTCCAGTTCTGACACTCATGTGCCCATTGTAGGTGCTCTGGGCAGTGGATGGGGGACAGTATGGGCACTCTAACCGTTCTGGTGATAAGCAGCCACATATGCAGCAAGCTGTGATGTACTCTGTGTTCTGACACCCTTCTCTCATGCCCAGCATTAGGTTTTTTGGCAATTTAAATTACAGTAGCTCTTCTATGTGATCAGACCAGATGGGCTAGCCTTCTTTTCACCCTATACATCAATGAGCCTTGGGCTGCCATGACCCTGTCACCAGTTCAACAGTTGTGCTTCCTTGGACCACTTTTGGTAGGTACTAACCACTCCACAAGCCTTGCCGTTTGGGAGATGTATTGACCCAGTCATCTAGCCATCACAGTTTAGCCCTTCTCAAATCCACTCAGATCTTTATGCTTGCACAGTATTTCTTCTTCCAACACATCACCTTCAAAAACTGACTGTTGCTGCCTAATATATCCCACCCTTTGACAGGTGCCATTGTAATGAGATACTCAATGTTATTCACTTCACCTGTCCATGGTTTTAATGTTGTGTCTGATCAGTGTATACAGTAGTTAAACATTATTGAAAATTTCTCATACACATCACCTTCATCAAGTTAAGGCTACAAAAATAACACAACATAACATTCTTAAAACTATGTAATCTAATGCAGGTTTCTGATGTGGTCAGGACCTAACCCTACAGAATCAAATTTAAGCCAAGAATGATCCATGGATGGGACACCAGTTCACTGCAGTTCCCATTCACACACACTAATTAACAGTGACAACTGAGAATTGATAGTCCAGCACACACATCTGTGGGACTGGGAGGAAAGTGCCACATGGACAGTGAATGGGTACAAGATTTGAAACCTGGATGCAAGATCTTAGGGGCAGGGACACTACCCTCCTGTTCTGCCAACCCTATTATAATACATTATTAATGTATAAAGATAGTAAATATATAAAGTTATAAAAATAGTAAATATATTACAAATATTAAAGGAAAAATAAAAAAAATAAAGATAGTAAATATATAATGGTAGTAAAAACTGAATTAAACTAATAAACTTACCACTTCTATATTACTTATTTTATTTTGGTGCAGGCAGTAGGGAAGACCTCCATATTACAACTGAAAATGGAGTTAGTAAAATGAGTCACTTAGGCACCAAATGAACAATGTGTCCTTACAGGATTATTTTCCAAAAAGCCTCTCAACTTCCTGCCCAGATCACCAATGGAGCTGTCCGACCTGACTTAATTTACTGGTTGCTGTAAATGATATCCATGTTTCTGCAACCTTTATTAAATCTGCAATGAAAATGATGCGATTTTCTGCAACCGAGGACGAGAGTGAAGACCAAGAAGAGACTATTACATCAGCCTAATTGTTTTGTCAGATTTAGATACAGATATTAAGATTTCTCTCAGCGGAGTGCTTTAAGAAACTGTGTCAGAAGGATAAACAAAGCCAAACTGAAGCAACCATATCCTAGGGACAAGTAGCAGAATGCATTTATACCCATTTGAATTCACCAATCATGTTCAATTACATCAGTCTTTCTTCAAAAATCTTTTGGAGAGAGAGAGAGAGAGAGAGAGAGAGATGGTGGCATGGAAGCGCATTCGCTGTCTTTAATATTACTGATTAGAGTTAACTTAATATAGGCTTCCACTCACATTATAAAGGGAGTGTATGTGTGACCAAGATAGAGAATGAGAGGCAGTCCCAAGAATTAATCTGCAGCCCCAAGGGCTCTTACATTATTCTTCACAAGCCTGTGCTCTAGCTTTGCAGACAATGACTAAGCAACCAGTCACTTCTCTAACAGGTACAGGAAAAATAGGGATGGAATCTAATCTTTTCACCTTTTCTCCATATTCCTAGAACTAAAATGGTGAACTAAAAATGCTATAGTTTTATTACTCAGGTAACCTCATTCTAATAGAATGTATTCATTTTGAACAGACACTTAATCAGAAGAAAAAGTTCAATACCATCCTAAGGCACTTTACAGGTATGTTACAATTGCTTAAATATTTCTGGGCCTGAAAGAAAGACTTATTAGGCGCACGTGGTCACGATTCCCATGGCAGGGAGGAAATCTGCAACTTTGTGTTTTATGTCTAATAAGCAACCTTGATTTTACAGAATGCTCTTTACAAAGCACTTTCACAAGTACATTTCGAGTTCTTCTGACTCAGAATGATGCGAAAGAAGTGCATTTATTAAATACAAGAGGAACAAGTAAGGGATGAGTAGAGGACAAACAGAAAATTACACACAAAACAAGAACCTGTGCCTCTCTAGAACCATCTGTCTTGAATCTGACAGTGTGGCTCTCTCATTTGCCCAGTACCACAATGAAAAATTCTCCTCAAATCCTTCACGCTATTTTTCTTCCTCCTGACAATGATTGCAAACAAGGTTGAGAGTAAAGACCAAGAGGAGACTATTACATCAGGCTAATTGTTTCTGTCAGATTTAGATACAGATATTAAGATTGCTGGTTTAAACCTGTCAGAGCCACTTTAGACCAAGTTCTGGAGTTATACACATAGTCTGAGGAGGCTTTGCTTTTGAAATGGAGACCCCAGAATAGAGCTCCTTCTAGAGGACACAGGTTTCATACTACCTGAGCCCTCAGTTACCTATAAGAGACTATGTCTCCAGGACAGCCCTCTCTGCTGCTTGCCTATATAAGAGGCAATCAAGTCCCTAATCTCCCAGTCTCTATGAACCTCTTCTTTGGTTCCTCTGCCTGTAGTACTTTGAAAACAATTCGGTTCATCTACAGGGCCTACTGTCATCTGACTGGGCAAATGCATTGCCCCTGTTAGTGCATCCTTCTAGCTCTATTACTGGGCTTTATCAAGATGTTCCCTTACCCAGTTCTTACACTCGTACTTAAAAGGCAAATGATTCAATGAAATAAACATTGTAACCAATTCCACTTCAAATGTTTCATCTTAAACCAGTTGTCAGTAGGTATAGTAAAAGATTAGCCATCTGCAAACTGACACCACAGCTCTTGGTGCAAAGACAGACAATGAAGAAAATTTTATGTGCTTCAATCACTTAAATTTGTCAATAAAGACAGAAGGTGCATTAATTAAAGTGTTCTTAATTGATATTATTCATTTAATTCTTCATCCTGTAAAGTAACAGCAAAAGCACAATCACCTACATGAGAATCCAGGGGTGACAAAAAAGGTTAAACTGTGAAGCTTGCTCTTACCTTGGTAATCAAATTTAAAGCCCGGTTTGTTTTGTGAGTGGTCACTGTGGAAGTAAATAGTTGTCTCATGGGAGGTGGTGAGAAGAGATGGAGGCAGTTCAGGGCCACTAAACCGGCCAATCACAGCGCTGGTGTCAAAAGGGCCATTTCGGATCTCTATGAAATCATGGTTTGCCTCTGTAGAGAAGTTGCTAAATTGAATATGAGCCCCTAAAAAATGTTATTAAAAAAGAGTTAGCAACAAAACTTTTGAGCAACTGCCTTTATGTTTTAAAATTTCATTTTGTTTTAGTCTTACTTAAATTTACTTTGGTGAAAAAAAATGAGGCACTGCACACCGGTTTATGATACTGAATGTAAAGGAGAGCTAAAGCAGGAAACTGAAAACATTTGTCCCAGTTGTGATACATGGAGATTTTATGACATTGCTAAACATGCTCTCAAGTTTAAGGTGGAGACCTTTACATATCCTTTGCAGTGCCCTTCAAATACATGAATGTACAGAACATTTAAGTTATCATGAAATAATGAATAAAAAGCCACTTTGAAATCACATACACCTTCTTATTTAAACAAGCTGTCTAAACCTTTTTCCTATAGACACATTTCAATATACTGCATACAGCAAGGTTTCCATTTAAAATTTCAACATTTTTGAGACAAGATGTTGTACAGTTTGTTTTCCTCCAAAGAGAGCTTT
Source organism: Erpetoichthys calabaricus (assembly GCF_900747795.2). Taxonomy (NCBI): domain Eukaryota; kingdom Metazoa; phylum Chordata; class Cladistia; order Polypteriformes; family Polypteridae; genus Erpetoichthys; species Erpetoichthys calabaricus. The sequence goes on from NC_041407.2 coordinate 55,287,654, forward strand.
ACAGCTGGTGTGTCACAAAAGTCTACCATAAAAAAAATATAATTTCTATTTCTGCTTCAAAGCATGCAAACCTGGGAGTACACTTTTTTTTATTTTTGACATACAGTTTACAAAATGGATGACATGATAGCCTATATTAAGGATACCTCTCAGGCATTTGGGACACTATTCATACTTGTACACTTTCACAAACAGGATTATAATGTATTACTCAAATGAAAATGAGATGGTAATTTACTTCTGTCTCTGTTTACTATTTATACTCAGGCTGGTAGTGAAACAGGTAAGCAAAATTTCATCATTATTTTGATTAGACAACACAATGGGTTCGTTATATAAATCCATTGTTTTAAGCTTCAAAACATTTTGAGATTCACTGGTTTGAAACCCACCAACAGAGGTCCTATTTAGTTGGAAATATCAGGTTTCACCCATCTACCCAAACATTTTCTGAACAAAGAATGTCTCTGACAGGTTGTAGGGAGTTTAGATTAAATTAGATTTAACTGAACACAGTACAAGTGCCATGACAATGACATGCAGTTTTGCATAGAGGGAAAAAACTTTATTTGTCACCAGAGGAAATCTGTCTTTTTACAGAAGCTCTTAAACATGTAAATAGAAAAATAAATAAATAAATATACACACACACACTTTAGTCTGAACACACACTAGAATGACTATAAAGCAATAAAACTAAAAAGAAAGAAAGGATTTGACGTGGCTGTCACAGTTACTGTGAGGCATTATGCAGATGTATTGCTGTTGGTAAAAAAGAGCCCCAGTAGTGTTTCTTCACACACTTCTGTTGAAAAATTCGTTGGCTGAAATTACTCACTTTTAGTGTGTCAGAGAGGGGATCTGCAGCATTGTTCATAATGGCAATCAGTTTTGTTTTAATTCTTTCCTTCACAACTACCTCCAGTGTGTCCAGAGTGTCTCAGATAACTGTGCTTGCCCTTTTAATTAGCTTTTTGATTTGATGGACCTCTTTTGAAGTGATGTTACCAGCCCAGAACACCAGAGCATAGAAAATTGCACTGGTCATCATGTAGTTATAGAAAGTTTGAAAAATGTCACTTCCCACATTAAAGGAACACAATCTCCTAAGAAAAAAAGGGCCTTCTCTGCCCTTTCGTATATAGTTCCACTGTGTTCCAAGACCAGTCCAAAATGTCATTAATGTGGACTCACAAGTATTTGTAGGAGTGGACCACCTCTACATCCTCTTCTTGAATAGTGCCCAGACACAGAGGCTCTTTGGTGTGACAAAAGTCAATAACCATTTGCAGACAATTCTCCTTACACCACGAAAGAAACTTCTCCACCTGACTCCTATACTCATCTTCTTTATCATAATAGAAGGCCTGTGCACTGGAGCTGGGGAGTCCTCTACAGCACATCTTCAACCTGAGCCTGGAATAGGGGAGAGTCCCGAGGTTTTGGAAAACATCTTACATCACCCCAGTCCCTAAGGTATCACGTCCTAGTGAGCTGAATGACTTCCGGCATGTCGCTCTGATGTCACATGTGCTGAAGACCATGGAGTGGCTGCTGCTTCACCACCGGAGGCCACAGGTCTGCCACGCCCTCGACCCTCTGCAATTCGCATACCAGGAGAAGGTGGGAGCGGAGGATGCCATCATCTATATGTTACACTGATCCCTCTCCCACTTGGACAGAAGCAGTGGTGCTGTAAGAATTATGTTTCTGGACTTCTCTAGTGCCTTCAACACCATCCAACCTCTCCTCCATAGGGAAAAGCTGACAGAGATGGGAGAAGATTCACCTGGTGGCATGGATTGTGGACTATCTTACAGACAGACCTCAGTATGTGCGTCTCGGGAACTGCAGGTCTGACATTGAAGTCAGCCACACAGGAGTGCTGCAGGGGACTGTACTTTCTCCGGTCCTGTTCAGCCTATATACATTGGACTTCCAATACAACTCGGAGTCCTGCCACGTGCAAAAGTTTGCTGATGACACTGCTATCGTGGGCTGCATCAGGTGTGGACAAGAGGAGGAGTATAGGAACCTAATCAAGGACTTTGTTAAATGGTGCGACTCAAACCACCTACACCTTAAGACCAGCAAAACCAAGGAGCTGGTGGTGAATTTTAGGAGACCCAGGCCCCTCCTGGACCCTGTGATCATCAGAGGTGACTGTGTGCAGAGGGTGCAGACCTATAAATACCTTGGAGTTCAGCTGGATGATAAATTGGACTGGACAGCCAATACTGATGCTCTGTGCAAGAGAGGACAGAGCTGACTATACTTCCTTAGAAGGCTGGCTTCCTTCAACATCTGCAATAAGATACTGCAGATGTTCTATCAGACGGTTGTGGCAAGTGCCCTCTTCTACGCAGTGGTATGCTAAAGAGGCATGCATAAAGAAAGACACTTCACGCCTGGACAAACTGGTGAGGAAGGCAGGCTCTATTGTAGGCACGGAGCTGGACAGTTTGACATCTGTGGCAGAGCAACGGGCGCTCAGCAGGCTCCTGTCAATCATGGAGAATCCACTGCATCCACTGAACAATATCATCTCCAGACAGAGGAGCAGCTTCAGTGACAGACTGCTGTCACTGTCCTGCTCCACTGACAGACTGAGGAGATCGTTCCTCCCCCACACTATGCGACTCTTCAATTCCACCAGGGGAGGTAAACGTTAACATTATACAAAGTTATTGTCTGTTATACCTGCATTTTTATCACTCTTTAATTTAAGATTGTTTTTTTTTACCAGTACGCTACTGCTGGAGTATGTGAATTTCCCCTTGGGATTAATAAAGTATCTATCTATCTAAACACACCATAAGTTCAGAATCATCTAAGAATTTCTGCAAGTGACATGACCTGGTGTTATTAGTCGGAGGTTTACAGAATGAAGAGAAAAGGAGACAAGACTGTTCCTTGTGGTACTCCAGTGTTGCTCACAATTGTATCAGAAACACAGTCCTTGAGTTTCATAAAATGCGGACGGCTTGACATATAGTCCATTATCCAGGACACCATATGCTCATCCACCTTATTTCTCTGAGTTTACCACTTAACAGGGATGGCAGCATGATATCTAAGGCGTTGGAGAAATCAGAACCATAATCACCACAGTATTGCCATCTTTATCCAGGTGAGAATAATTGCATCCTTTGTCTGATAGGCAAATTGCAGTGGGTCCAAGTGGTCTACCACAAGAGGACTCAGGACCAGTCTTTCAAACGTCTTAATGATGTGAGACATATGTGCCACTGGTCTGTAGTCATTAGGTAAAGATGTGCTCCCCTTCTTTGACCAAGGCGGAGGTGCTGAGGGACCATGAAGATTCCCAGAAATGCTAACATCCAGGAGCCAAAAGCTGGAGAACATTCTCAACCACAGTCCTGTTGATGAAGACAGGAATTTACCCGCAGTCTTTGGACTTCCTATAGTGCACAACAAATTTTTTTGGACTTCATGATGTTTAAGGCCAGGTTATTGTTGGAACACCATGCCATTAAGTGCTGGACCTTTTCTCTGCAGGCTGAAACTCATCATGGTTACTGATGAGGCTTACTATCGTGATGCCATCGATGCACATAATGGCATGTATGGGGAAACGGTCATAAGAGGAGAGGGAGTAGAGTAGGGGGTTTCAGCCCACAGCACCATGGATGCCAGAGTTTAGTGTCAGGGTGGAAGAAATGTAGTTGTCTAATCTAACAGACTGTGGTCTATTGATCAGGAAATTTTAGATTTTTATTCTGGTGTCACACACGTGCGAGTAGGAGACAGCTAAAGGGTCTGAGTAATTGTAATAAAACATCCGACCAGGGGGCGGCGGAGTGCGCGGACTGTCTTTCTCAGTTTCCTACAGACCTTTCCCGGGAAATCCTGCAAGGTTCCGGCACCTCAGAAGACATCACTTCCGGAGCCAGCCCCTTTGCGGACATCATTTCCGGAGCCAGCCCCTTTGCGGACATCACTGCCGAAGCCGGCCCCTTTGCTGACGTCACTTCTGGTTCCGGCCCTTTTGATGACATCAGTTCCTCTATGGGCCTTTAAAGCCTCCATCTTGGTTTATTGGGAGGAGTTCTGTTTTGGACTCTGTTCTATGCACAAACTTAACTTTTGTAGCCGGGAAAACAATATACGGGTGGCTGCCCAAAATCTTTATGATGTCTGTGTTGCATTATTATCACAGTGGCGTAGCCGGCAGGATGAAGTCCCAGGAGAAACCGGGACACGAACATGAAACCAACCAGATAGGAAAGTGCCGGGGCAGAGTTTCTGGGGGGGTCTGGATGTGCGTTTGGGGGTCAGGAAGGACTCAGTACAGGCTCTGCTCCCCAAATACAAACCCGGGCTTATAACTTACCACGTGGAGAGTGTGAAAGGGATGAAACAAACAGGGCTTATTATGCTCTCTCGGAGGAGAGAGTTGAGCCATCCATTGGGGCTGAGGTCCCAGTTAAATATGGGCTATCCCCAGTCCAGCAGGCAGGAATAATAAAAAATTTGGGAATTTGATCCCGACAGATCAGTCCAGGGGCAGGCTATGACCCTCTGGGAACAGGTGGCTTTATGGCTAAGGCCATTTCAATTGACCACCTTCCAAATAGTACAACAGGTAGCCTGCTTTATTTTTCTAAAGAGCCTTCCCAAAAACTTTGCCCAGCCGGACTGGGGAGATTTTCATTGTATGGAAGAGCTTATACAGCTCATAAAAACACCCATGCCGGTCTTGAAGTCTGGGAGAGCAGAACAGTTCTCTAGTGGATTTCCCTGGGATTACATCCTACAAAATAAGTCTCTTCAACATAAATCAGAGCCCGTTTCTGAGTTCCCGGGCCGCCGGGCGTGCGACCTACCTGTGAACGAGGCGGGATGTAGGTGTTGGAGAGGAGACGGTTTGTGCGCTCTTGCTAACCCCCTGACATTATCGAATACAGTACCCGTAGTCATTAATGGTTACAAACTTGATGCTCTGTTTGATTCCGGCAGCAACATTTCCATTGTTGATTGCCGATATGTCTTACCGCAACATATCGCGACCACGACCGCCGGCGGAGAGAGATACGGAAACGCACGAGGAGGACGGGGAGATTTCTGAACCATTGCAGGCGAATATGTCATCCACCTGCGCCTCGACAAGTCGGGAGGAATCCCCGCCCCTTGAGGTCAGACCGGACCCTCTCTCTGACATACACTTCCAATTTAGAAAAACACCGGCTTCTTTTAAAAGGGAGCAGTGGAATGATGACTCCCTAAAATTTGCAAAAAAATCCAGCAGTCCTTGTCAACGACCAGTGCACACACCAGCCCATGCCACAAGGACCTCACTTTGTAATAGAAAATTATCTATTATATCGGGTCGCGGAATCTGTTGTTAATCCCACGAACTTACCGGCAGCAGGTTTGTGAATTAGCACACGCCCACCTCCTTGGAGGCCATTTAGGCTCCGAAAAAACTTTACAGCGGATCAAGTTCAGATTTTATTGGCCAGGAATTAACGAGGAGGTTCGCTGTTTTTGTATTTCTTGTCCGGAATGTCAGTTACGGCAAATTCCTAGGAGGGACCGTGCTCCTCTCGTTCCTCTTCCCTTAGTTGATGTCCCCTTTGAAAGAATCGGGGTCGATATTGTAGGACCCTTAGAGCCCTCAGCCCGAGGACATAAATATATATTAGTCCTCGTGGATTATGTGACCCGATATCCGGAAGCTGTTCCCTTGCGCTCAACTACATCTAAAGCAATCACACGGGAACTAGTGGGGGGTCTTTGCGCGTGTTGGTATTCCTAAAGAAGTCCTAACGGACCAAGGGACACTTTTTACCTCGGAGATGTTCAGGGAGACGGCCAAGTTACTGAAAATAAAGCACTTAAAGACCGCAGTGTATCATCCTCAAACCGACAGTCTAGTGGAGAGGTTTAATCAAACAGATTTTCAAACAGATGCTTCGCAAGGTGGTCAGCGGGGATGGGAGGAATTGGGGTCAACTCCTCCCCCTTGTTTTCTTTGTCTATCGGGAAGTCCCACAAGCCTCTACAGGGTTCTCACCTTTTGAATTATTATACGGATGACAACCCCGAGGTATATTGGATATTTTGAAAGAAGGCTAGGAAGGAGAGGCTCTTCCCTCTACAAATATTTTGGAATATATCGCGCAATTACGCGATAGATTTGGGAAAATCCGACCTATTCTAAAAAGTCATATGGAAGAAGCACAAGCAGTACAGGCCCGTTATTATGACCATGGCACGATGCTCCGAGAATTCTGTCCGGGGGATCGTGTCATAGTATTAGTTCCCACCTCCCATTCTAAATTAGTCGCCCATTGGCACGGCCCTTATGAAATTAAGGAGAGAAAAGGATTGGTCGACTATTTGGTGAAACAACCCAATTGTAGACCAAGCGAGTGGGTTTATCATGTGAACTTGCTGAAGCCGTGGAAGGAGAGGGAGTCAGATCCCTCCTCCGCTCAGCCCTGCTTATTCTTTGCTCACATAGATACCCTTAATTTCGGCGAGGAATTAACTGCCAGACAAAGACGGGATCTGGAATCAGCTATCCTGTCCATCTTGGAGGTGGTGAGTGAAAAACCCGGGAGGACCTCTCCGATTGTGCATGACATAGTGACTGAACCGGGGGTTATAGTCCGAGACCGCCCCTATAGACTTCCTGAGGCAAAGAAAGCAGAAGTGGAGCTGGAAATCAAGCGGATGCTGGAACTAGGAGTGATAGAGGAAAGTTATAGTCCCTGGTCCAGTCCAGTCATCTTGGTTAGTAAGCCTGACGGCAGTTGGAGGTTTTGCAATGACTTCCGTCGGCTTAACCAGGTCTCCCTTTTTGATGCTTATCCCATGCCTCACGTGGATGACCTCCTTGAGAGGCTTGGACAGGCAGAATTTTTGACCACACTTGACATGACAAAGGGGTTCTGGCAGATTCCTTTAACGGACTCCATGAAGGTCAAGACAGCGTTTAGCACCCCTAGCGGACACTGGCAGTATCGTGTCCTTCCATTTGGGTTACACGGAGCTCCTGTGACTTTCCAGCATCTAGTGGATAAAGTGCTCCGACCCCATAATGCGTATAGTGCAGCCTATCTGGAAGACATTGTCATCTATTCCAGCACATGGAAGGAACACATAGAGCAGGTCACTGCGGTATTGCGGACACTAGGAGAAGCTGGACTTCGTATCAATCCCAAGAAATGTTTCTTTGGACTGAAAAAGGAATATTTGGGCTACCTGGTGGGTCGGGGTACTGTGAAACCACAGTGTTCAAAAATAGATGCCATTTTAAAATGGTCCCGTCCGCGAACCAAGCGGCAAGTCCAAGCATTTCTCGGATTGGCCGGGGACTACTGCTGGTTCGTACCTACGTTTTCAGAGAGCGGCGCCCTTGACTGATCTAACAAAGAAGAGGGCTCCTAATCATGTGGTATGGACTGACAAGGTGGATGCTGCATTCTGCGACTTATAACAGGCTCTTACTTCAGCACCAATATTAAAAAGCTCCTAATTTTTCTCTTCCTTTTATTCTCCAGATGGACGCTTCGGACACAGGCCTCGATGGTGTTGAACACCCCCGTCATGTACCTGAGCCGGAAACTGTTGGATCGGGAGACCAGGTATGCAGTGGTGGAAAGGGAAGCCCTTGCAATTAAATTGGCGATTACACAGTTGAGGTACTATCTCTTGGGCTGGGAGTTCACTCTGGTGATGGATCATGCTCCCCTACAGTGGATGGCCCTTCACAAAGAGTCAAATCCACGGGTCACTAGATGGTTTCTTGACCTTCAACCTTACAAGTTTTCACTAATTCATTGTAAGGGCTCTCTCCATGCCAGCGCTGATGCTCTCTCTCGTGCCCATGACCTCTCGGTGCAGGATGCCCAACCCAATGGGCCTTGTCACACACATGCGAGTAGCAGACAGCTAAAGGGTCTGAGTAAATAAATAAATAATAAAATAATAAATAATAAAACATCCAACCAGGGGGCGGCAGAGTGTGCTGACTGTCTTTCTCAGTTTCCTACAGACCTTTCCCGGAAAATCCTGCAAGGTTCCGCCGCCTCAGATGACATCACTTCCGGCGCCGGCCCCTTTGCTGACGTCACTTCTGGTTCCGGCCCTTTTGATGACGTCAGTTCCTCTACGGGCCTTTAAAGCCTCCATCTTCGTTTATTGTGAGCAGTTCTGTTTTGGACTCTGTTCTATGCACATCATGCTTCATAAACTTAACCTTTGCAGCCGGGAAAACAATATACGGGTGGCTGCCCCAAATCTTTATGATGTCTGTGTTGCATTATTATCACACTGGTAAAAATGCATTTAACCTAGATAACAGCAGATTTGTCTAGTCAAGTTAAATTAACATGCACATCTTTGGGCTGTGGTAACAAACCAAAAAAAAAAAAATCAGGCAAACACAAAGAGAATGTGCCAGTCTTATATCAACAGTAACCACAGTGGGGATTAAAGTTATTATTTTTAGCAAAAACTATAATTATAGTGACTACAGAATGCATTATGTTAAACAAAATAAAAAAAAGCTTAAAAATGAAGAAAAGCAGAATACTCAAAAAGTTATAAAATTAAAAATGGGCGAAAGTTAAAATCTTTTATTTCTCTGTTTAAATTAGCCAATTGCTAGTAGCCTTGACTGTCTGGCTATCATGTGTCTATGAAGCCTAATGAGCTTAACAGTTTGTCAGCTATCTAGAAAGAACTTGTTTTTGGACATGGACACACAACAAAGAACTGGCTGTAAATGGAAACTCTAAAAATTACCCAATTTTTATTCAAAACAAACCTCAATAGAACCGCTAAATACATGTTTCAATGGTGTGACAGTAAAATGTGGAAAAATGTAATGGGATGAATATTTTCACATTACCTTCCTGTCCAATTATAATTCTAACCTTTGAAGTAATGTGGTTATCTTAGATATGAAAGCCAACGTTTTGAGGAAATGCAGTAATACTCAACTGATCACGGTGCCAGAGAGTGGCAACATGTTGGTAAGCACACAGCAATGAGAACTTCACTGTACTGTTTACATGTTGCAATACAGACTCAGAAATGTCACTGCTGGTAACAACGGCAAGTGTATAATCAATGTACAGACATGGACAAATTTGTTAGTATGACCTCCAAGAAAAAAGAAGAACCCACAATTGTCTCCAAAATAACTTCAGACTGACTAAAGTAATGTGCACCGATCATTATTTATTCCATGTTTAATATAAATCAGATTTTGCTTTAGAGTTTTGATTCAACAGAATATTTCAAATAGTAACACAAATGAAAACTGTATGGATAAAAATGATGGGACCCTTAACCTAATATTTTGTTGCACAACCTTTACAGTCAATCACTGCAAATAAGCGACTCCTGTAGTTCTCAAGGAGATTTCTGTACCTATCAACAGGTAGTTTGGCCCACTCTTCCTGAGCAAACTGCTCCAGCTGTGTCAGGTTTGAAGGGTGACTACTCCAGACTGCACATTTCAGTTCTACCCATAGATGTTTGATAGGATTCAGATTAGGGCTCATAGACGGCTACTTCAGAATAATGCAATGTTTTGTTCTTAGCCATTCCTGGGTTTACTTAGCTGTGTGTTTTACACCATTATCCTGTTGAAGGGCTATGACCTGCAACTTAGACCAAGCTTTCTGACACCAGGGAATACATTTCACTCCAGAATGTGTTGATAGTCTTAAGAGTTCATTGTTTTCTGCACGGACTCAAGGCACCCTGTGCCAGGCGCAGCAAAGCAGCCTCAAAACATAACTGAGCCTCCTCCATGTTTCACAATAGGTATGAGGTTCTTTTCTTTGAAAGCTTCATTTTCTCGTCTGTGCACATATAGCTGATGTTATTTGACAAAAGGCTCATGTTTTGTCTTGTCTGTCCAAAGGACAATCTCCCAGAATCATTGTGACTTGTCAATATACATTTTAAAAATTCCAGTCTGGCTTTTTTATGTGGAGTCTCCCTGGGTCTTCTTTAATTGAGCCCACTATCACTCAAAAAGAGATAAATGGTGCGATCAGACACTAACCTTAACCTTGGAATTCAGCTTGTATCTCTTTGGAAGTTGTCTTTGGCTTTTTGTCTACCATTCTCACTATCATGCTGCCCATTCTGGGGTCGATTTTCTTCTTGCAGCCACATACAGGGTAGTTGTCTACAGTTGAAAGTTTAGACTTTTTAATAATTTTCATAACTTTTGTCACAGAAACATCAAACTGCTTGGAGATGGTCTTACAGCCTTTGCCTTTAAAATGCTTGTCTATATTTTACTTTCCGATCTCCTCAGACAACTCTCCTTTATTCTTTGTTCAGTGTGGAATGCAAGATGATACCAAACAGCAAAGTGACTAAGTATATCCTTTAAGTAGGCTGATGACTGATTGTATGATTGGAGACATATGTAATTCTAATTAAAGAAAATAGCTAGTTTGAAAAATCCAATTCTTAATGATCTTTTCCAGGGATACCAACAAATGTATCCAGGTCATTATGGAATAAGCAAATACTTTATCTCTTTTCACACTAGCTTTGCTTTACTCACTGACATATCTAAGGGATGCAGGTATAAATGGGACAATTGCTTTTCATGTCAGCACTTTTAAGGAGGCATACACCACTTTTTCATGAATTTTCAGGGTACCAACAACTTTGTCCACATCTGTATATGATTTTTAGATTTGTGGAAATCAGTTAAAGAGAAAGAGCCTGCCAAGTCTAAAAACACTTAAAATGTTTTCACTATAAATGGCTGAGGTCTGTGACAAGCTGAAAACACAGATGTATCAAAGAAAGTAAAAGACAGGCTAGGTTTGTCAATGACTTTGCATCTGCAGAAAACTGCTGTCTGGTCTCCCAAGTTGTTTGAAGACAAAAGCAGAGAGCCACTGGTATAGCTACTTACTGAAGTAGGAAGGTCTAGCAGGCTGCATGAATTACCTGCCTTTACATGATACTTTGTAGTATGTGATCTGAGGTTTAAACTGACCAATGCTGCCAGAGTAAACATCCTGATCCTTAAATGGACACACACTGTTGCAATATGACTGCAGCACTTTTTATGAAAAATCTGCAAGATAACTCTCTGTATAGATGGATGGAGTGAAAGCAGGTTCAGTTCTTCATTTTTGTTTATAATCTGTGTTTTATCTATTGTTCGGTGTCCTTGAGTGTTTAGAAAGGTGTCTACAAATAAATAAAATGTATTATTATTATTATTTATGGGCATATCTGCATATTTCTAGAATTTGTGTAGCATGAAGACACAGCATGCATTTCTTAATCTTCACATAATAGTTCTTGTTTAAACTAAAACTACACTGAATTGATTTCTTTCAAAATAAAACCTAATTGAGGTACTGTATGTCACAAGTAATAAAAGCATAAAATAGAAATGATACAAAATGATTGTTAAACTAAATTAAAAAAGAAATATGTGAAAAACAGTACAGAAATATAAGCTTATTAGAAAAAAAATGCTAAAATTGCCTTAGTGAAAATCAAACCAGGGTCCCGCTATGGTAACAATTACATGAAGAGGCATGTGCTTGCTTAGTTAAAACAAAATAATCAATACAAGGACCCATTGATAAAAAACTGAAACAAGCCAAAAAGTGTATTAGTTGTTTAGTATTTGGAGTGTGGTTGATGTCCTTGGAAATTTAAAGAAACATGAGACATAACCCGAGGACCTCATTCTATATAACATTTCTAATTTCAAAAGAGTTAATCATTGTAGGGTCGGGAGGTAAGCAAATGAAGGATTCATTCCGTTCTGAGAAAGAAAAATTGTCCATCTGTTCTAACAGTAGCATAACCTAAAAGTAACAGGAAAATGAAAGGTGTAGGACCACAAGGTGGTCAAAAACATCATCAACCTGAAAAGAAACCCTAAACATGCAGTATGAATGCTGCAGTAAATTTAGTTGTGTTTCAAACCCCCATTATGGTATGAATTATGCCTCATATTTTCTTTTTGGAGCAGCACTTTTGAGATTAAGTTGGCACTACAAGCCCCCTTTTCACAGATCCTCTAAGAGACGGCAATATATACCAGCTATATTCTGAACAGTATAATGGTCGTGTAGATAACTGTGAAATGTGTTTTTACCTTAAGTAAATATTAATATAATTTAATTATACTTCCCAGCTTTGCTAGCAAAAGGAATAGCAATCAAAAGACAATCTAAACATCACTGAACAGATCCAAAGACTGAAATGGGAAAAACAAAGTATGTTTAACAATATAGCAGACTTGTGCTTAAAAGATTCTAAATATTTATCAAAGTAATATTGAACCAAAAGGAATAAAATCACACTGCAGTTATTGATGCATGTTCCTTAGTTATTTACCAACATTTAACATAAGAGCACTGACCAAAGCCTACAGGCAAGGAGATCCTCCATGAGCAGTCACTGTTACTTGGGTAATTGCCTGGGAATCCAGGACTAAGGATGACTCCTTCTAGCTCTTCGGTGGTGCCTCCACATTGAGCTGTAATACAATAAACAGATATTGGTAACTTGCCTTTTTTGGATCTTGTCTTTATTTGAAGTGACATCACAAATCAAACACTTAATAGCAAAAAGCCAAACTGAAGAGTACAAGTCAATAAAATGCTAGTAGCATTCTCAGAAGTGATCACTCATTTCAGCCTTCCTTAACCTATACAGTATGCAGTCCATGGAGTCACCAGATATCATGACATTTAAAGAACTCTATAATGATAGCAGATTTATGTCATTTCAACTTTTATCCTTCATATTGAACTTTCAGTGATATACCTTTTTTTAAATTAGAAACGTTTTTAAAAGCAGTCAACCCAATTTCACTCATCTCTCATCATATGCCTTGCTTGGAGGAAGATGCAGTTAGGATCTCCACATACAGAAATACATTTAAAAGAATTTACCCTCTTATGAAGTCAGGGAAATTTCACATTTACATATTTTTGATGTGAATTAATTGTTTGTGTAGTTATCTGCACACTGACGAAGAGCAAATATTTTGAGGACACCATTTAAGCAGGCAAAAGTTTGTTTTGCAATATGGTAAGTCAATGAGGGTCTTGTCTCCTTGCACCTGCTGCCTGTGGTATAGAGTATGCAATGGTACAGCAAATATTGCACAAATGCCTGAATAGCTTCTTCATACACAATACTGTGTTTTATCTTTAAATGTTGTACTGCTTGAAATTTCATCATAAATAAAACTAAACAATCCGCAAACATCAGCATTAAAATGACCTGTTCTAAACTTTCCTTTTCTACCCTTGTTGAATTTTGTCTCACACTCTTCACTGCCAAGCGACATGTAGGACATGGTTAGAAAGTGCACTGGAGATTTTGAGGATTTTTTTTTAATTTTTTTTTTTTAAGTTCAAAAGAAGTTTTAGAAAATCCAAAAAAACAAAAAAAAAATCCAAAAGTTCCTAACATCACGATTTTGGCTTTTGCATACTGATTTTTCTTAAATATTGAATCAAATCACAATTTGATATATTGTCCAGCCCTAGTTCAACATTGTCAACCACAACACTATTCACTTAAAATCACTGTTTACACATTGTCTAAAATTGTGTAAAATACATCAGGGCAACATCAAAATCATAAGTGATGTCATCAAATTACCACATCACAAGGATGACATGTTTAGGAAAAGCTCCACAAACAAAACTGTTTTGGGCAAAAATTTGCATACAACTCTGTTGTGATGTAAATTTTGCATATAACTTGATAAATATTTTGTATGTCTTTATTTGTAATTTAGGCAAAGCAATGTAATTTAGTGTTACATTAGTGAGTGTTTACCCACACCCGGGTCTCTTTGAATTTTACGACAGAGATGGGGGGGGGGGTGTGTGTGTGTGTGTGTGCCTTAAACCAGTTTGGCGAGTATTTCTCTGCTAAAGTCTTTCAACCCCCGCAAGGAAGCCAGGTTACCTTAACATATGGTTTTGGGGGATGGCAGGTGTTAAGATTGTCTTTGCCCCATTGGTCTGAAGCATGGCTGTTTGGAATTGGCTTCTATCAGAAGCTTTTAAGTATCATGATGTCCTATTGGCTGTAGGGGTTGGACAGAGAATCTATAAATCCGCTTGATCAACCACATTCTCTCTCTCTTACTAACCTCTGATGATGAAGAAGTATCTCTCTTACTAACTTCTGATGATGAAGACAACACAATGAAGAGCACAGCTCAGCAGCCATATTGAACAGGCCTATGGCCTGTTCTGAAGAAAGTTGAGCACCAATGATGCCTTAACTAGAGACATTTTAAATAACTAACAAGTCTGTGTGCCGCCTGAACTATACATGACTATTTAATCAGGTTGTATGTTTGCCAATATTCAAATGTACTTTGCATATTGTTTTTATGAATATTATCAATAATACATTATTTTATGTGTAACTTAACTCATGCTTATCTTTTTACTACACCTAATTGCCTATAGATATAGAAGAGAAGGTGGGAATAAGCTATATATTATAATACCTTATAAACAGTGGTAGTACTGGTTTAAAATTTTTATTAAGAAGAAAAGTAAACCTTTTTAAACTGAGGGAAAATGAATCAATAATTATTTGTTACGGATCTCTCTGTATACCACGTTGTCAGTTCGCCCCTCCGGTTGTAATATGACCAAGCTGTGTGCTGAGCTTACTGTTGAGCATGCAACGTACAGTTAGCCATGTGAAAAGCAGTCCTGCCTGAAATCAATGCCAACCTTTTGTAGGGTCTGTCCCTGAGACTTATTAATTGTCATTGCGAAGCAGAGCCTTAGTGGAAATTGGAGGTGTTTGAATTGAAATGGGAGATCAGAGGGTATAACGGGGATGCGAGGAATAAAAACTCTCTCCCCTGAGCCACCGCCAGTAAAAATAGTTGCCTCAATGAGGTTCTTTTGCAGAGACGTGACCTGAAGTCTCGTGCCATCACAAAGTTTCAGTGGCTGTACGCAAATCCACAATCGGTTTCATATTGTTTTCGTACCTTATCAATTGTGTAATGTGTTTTTTGAAAAGGTTTGATTCATCGAAGTGATCACTCCTGCTGCGTTCAGTCACTTCACGTGAGCCGCTCTCTTGTGTGATGTTGCGATGTCCACGGGTTTATTTAATGTTAGCTAAGACCCGGCAGTTAAAAGTTTCTCGCTACAGCAATTTTAACTCTGTTACACAGTGATCCAAACTGTCGTTTATACCTCGTGTCTTCTCATTAAACTTGTATCTCGCGAATATGGCATTGCAAACCGGCAGCAGGTCAGTTCATGTGCTTACGTGGGAGGCGTGATGACTCGATATATTTTGATATATATCAAAATACCCGCGCTTCGCAGCGGCGAAGTACTGCTTTAAAATTTTTATTAAGAAGAAAAGTAAACCTTTTTAAACTTAGGGAAAATGAATCAATAATTATTTGTTAAGGATCTTTTTGTATACCACGTTGTCAGTTCGCCCCTCCGGTTGTAATATGACCAAGTTGTGTGCTGAGCTTACTGTTGAGCATGAAATCTAACGTGGTTTGTGCCCTTCAGAATGAAAACAGTTTGCATTTACCTTTTTAATAAAAGGCGAGCTTTTAAGCCTGAGAAATCACCCCGTAAATGCACACGTTTAAATGTGTTAATATGTATGCTTACACAGTATTAAAAGACACTCAACAATTAACGTCATAATCCTTCGTTCCCGCGTTTGACTCGTGCTGTAAATCTCTTCCTTGTTTTCAGTTCACGTGATTATGTAGGAGGCGTGATGACGCGATACGTGACTCCGCCTCCTCCATTTGAGTATATGGACAAAAAACAGGTTCCAGTTATGACCATTACGTGTAGAATTTCGAAATGAAACCTGCCTAACTTTTGTAAGTAAGCTGTAAGGAACGAGCCTGCCAAATTTCAGCCTTCTACCTACACGGGAAGTTGGAGAATTAGTGATGAGTCAGTCAGTTAGTCAGGGCTTTGCCTTTTATTAGTATAGATACAATAGAGGAAGGTAGAGCAATACATTACTCTACCAAGACAAAACAAACTCTCAGACAGCTATGGATATAAAATCAATTCAAATGCTTTAAAACAGTATCCTGAATAATACTAAATACAACAACAATGTCCTATGAAATATCTTTGTGATATTCTATATCACACCACGCCAAAAACAAATTCTGCCAAACTCGAAGAATCGAAGATTCCTAATCCAACTTCTATAAGTCAGTAGGAAAGTGTCATTTTGTCTTACAAATCAAATTCTCTTTACAAGGATCAGTTCACTGATTATTTTAGCATTTGGTAAGAATTCATTAGTATGATTGCATAGTAAGCACATCCAGTCAGTTCCTAACCCCTCAATATTATTTCTTTTAGTTCTATGTGATTAACCACCTTAGGAAGAGATCCTGTGTCACATAGCTCTGAGCTCAATGTGGATTGTGGATACTAAATTTCAGTTTCATGGATTGTCTTTAGAATATTTTTTTTTTCTATATTGGAATGCATTTTGTTAATGCATTTTGTCTTTTAAAATAATATTATAAAAAAAGAAACGATTTGAAATTATTCTGCTCTACATGCTCCCAACCTGCAACCTGCAACCTGCCATACCATTAAAGAGTTAATAAAATTGAGAATCCTTAAGTAATATCTCAATTACAGAGGATCTTTCACCTTTTTAGCTTGTAGCATCCATACTAATGATCTCCTTTTGTCACCTGCTACAATAACAAGAAGAACTTCTTTCTTGAACACAGGGTTTTTCACAGTGAAATTTCTACTTTCTATGTGTTAGATATCATTAAGAAACAAGAGGTGTTATAAAGATTTCCAATAGGATAAGATGTGCACCAGTCAGAGGTCACCAATTCAAATCCAGACAAGACTGGTAATGCTAAAAAGTAATTTTCAATCAGGCAGTGGAAGCCAACTTGGAATGAATTCTTGCTCAGAATAGTTGCTGGGAAGAAGATAGACTGAGCAGAATGAGAAGGAAGAATTAGCCTCTCACATCTTTCAAGAGCATTCTTAAAGCCATGGATTTCATTACTGAGGAGTAAAAGGTCAAAAATCTAGGTGTTTTTATCCATTCTGTACAGAGGTTTTGCCCAGTCTTTTTGTATTCACATTCCCATCAAATGCATTTTTTTTCATGTTTATATGTAAGGAATACTGAAAACAGCATTTCTTCTATAATTCCTTAATGCCATAACTGGCAAGTAACACACATTCTCAGCAATATGAAAATGCCATCAACGCACAAGGTTAAAGGTTATGTATAATAAAGGAAACGGCAGAGTGAAATTTTGAAATTTTAATCAAGAAACTGCTGAGGCTTGTAAATATTAAGTTCTGTCATTAATCTTTTGGAGAGTTTTTATGAACCATGAGAATAGACAGTTGTGATAGATTATAATATGTATGCCAGTTCTAGAAGATTATAATATGTACTGCAACATCATATACTTTATAGATCTGCAATCATAACTAACCTCTACTATTCTTTGTTTTGTTTTTTTTTTTTCCATCTTTATGCTTTGGCATCTTGCATCTCTGTCATCGGATCAAAGTGCTCTGCAGATGCCTTTAAGGAATATTAAGATAGGAACGTGGAACTCTCAATGAGACCCACTACATCTAATCTTGTAGGACAGAAAATTAAAACAATGAGGAACTACTTTAGCACATTTATGTTTAGTGGAATGCCCATTAGGGTTGGGTGGTCTTTTGGCCTTGGGACCCCTGCAGGTTTATTTTCTACAGCATCGTGTCAGCTCAAGTTTTTATTTTCCTGTTCTTCCTGGCAAACTGATTATAGCATCAAAATTATCATTAGACACATTTGAAAAATGAGTTCAGCAATTTATTCCATATACAAGTACTCTACTACTTCTATTACTTACCTTTTATCTATATTAGGTAAGTTAATATTTATTTATTTTTGCATGTAAATAATGAGTTCATTTATTCTTTGTAAATGCATTTTTCTCTTTAACTTCTTGTTAAGCACTTTGAGCTACATGTTTTGTATGAAAATACACTATAGAAATAAATGTGGTTGCTGTTACCAATAAAATGAAAATAGATGCCGCTCAATAAATTTTTAAACACAGAGACTGGCAAACAGTTTGATTATTCCTATGTAGATGCACATCAAAAATCACAACTCTTCTTTGTTTTATGGAATGCACCAAATTACAACGATAACATCTGTCCCTTTCTGCTGAAAGACAGATAACTTTAATAAATTTTGAAAATGATAGTAAACATCAACCATGAACAGTCAAAAACAACTTTTGAGTTGAAAATTGGCACATAAAAAGAACTATTAAAGTTACACGTGTAAAGGAGGGCAGATTTAATAAAGTTACATTCTCAGATCTGCTTAGTCTAAGTGTGAGTCATAGGGTACCTGAATCTATCCCAGCGGCATGTGATGCAAGACAGGGACCAACCCTGGATCAGGTAGCAGTCCATTACAAAGTCCACTCATACAGACACATGCACACACTAACAAAGTACCAGTTTACAATCTCCTATCAATATGACATGCAAGTATTTGGGATATGGGAAGGAAGCCAGAGTACTTGCAGACAACCTTTTAAGCGAGGAGAATACAGCAGTGTGCCGAATTGGGGTTTAGGATCTTAGATATGCGAGGTATCAGATCTTAACCCTGTCTCACTAAGCCCAAATATTTAGTTTACAAATGAGAGATACTTGGACACCACCAAACATGAAGAAACAAGTGATAGGTCCAAACAACAGCAAAACATATGAATCATGATATACAGTGATACAGTAAGAATGAATTAATATGATATAAAAAATACTGCAGTCAGATAGCTTCATTAGAACTAGATGTATTTCATACAGTATATGGATTCCTGAATATGGATTGCCTCTAATTTGAATGTATATATACACACATTTTGATTTCTCCAGTGTCTTCAGAACCATCCAGCATTTTCTGTTAAGTTGTAAGCTCAGAGATATGCAGTTTGATGTGCCTATGGTGTTTTGAAAAATGAACTATATGTCTAACAGACTGCAGTTTGACAGATTCAAGGACTGCGTCTCTGATTGGGATGTGAGTAGCCCTGGAGCACCACAAGGAACAGTCCTGTCTTTTCTTCACTTGTTCCTGACCACCTCTGACTTTAAATATAACACCACATCATATCACTTGCAGAAATTCTCAGATGATTCTACACTTATGGGGCAAATCAATAAGGGGGACGAGGCAGAGTATAGGAGTCATGTGGAGAATTTTGTTTCTTGTTGCAGTAAGAATTGTCTGCAACTTAATAAAACCAAGGAATTGGTTAATGACATTTGCCACACCAAAGAGTCTCTATGCCCGGTCACTATTCAGGGAGTGAAGTACCACAGCAGACACAAAACACAGCACACTCTTTTTTGCTAGGGGACTGCATTCCTTTAATCTTTCACATCTTCTTTACAGGATTTACAGGGATTGCAAGAATCCTTTTGTATTGTTATAGTAATTTATGCAATAGTTCCACTCATCCTAATTACTTTATTACCTGGGAATAGAAAATAAGCACATTCCACAGAACTTGTCCATAGAAGTAATTAACAGATTAGTTTACAGCTTGGGAAAGGAAGGAGTGTGGAAGTACTTAAAAGATCAAACAGTTTGATCAGAATCATTCATCATCAGGACGGGATGGCCAATCAATTTGTCCCGAAATCCCACATGTGCATTATAACTTAAATATGACTTGTCTGGTGGACCAAAAGAAGAGGAAAAAAGTGGAGAAAAGAAGAGGAAGAAAACCAAAGACAGAAGGGCGATGTCAGATCATGACACATGAGATCATCTGACACGGATGTCAGAAAACGTAATTATGAACAACGCTGATCGCTACACCAAAAGCCACCAGAACATACATGGCTTGACACTTCTGATTTTCAGTAAGCTTTTGTAAAACTGTTTATATCTACACTTTGCTGTCTATTTTATTTTCTGTTATATTTTCTTCTATTTGGTATTTTTTACATTAATAAATATCACATTTCTTTTATATTTTCTATACCTTGTCTTTTATCTGATTGAAATAATAACTGGGTACCAAGTTTGAGATTGATGCTACTCTTTCTCACAGGATTTATCAAGGCTATATAGGTCACTCCTCAATAATTAGAGCAACTGCGGTAAAAGCAAGACATAGTTTGGTTAGTAAGTAGCATATAGCCAAAAGAGTTTCTCTTTTTTGTGTGTCGTGATGACACTTACATGTTTATTAGAGTTGGAAAGAGTAAATCCCTATATCGAGAATCTTATAAATGACTGGCAATTGGCACACTCTAGATGGGATCTCTGCGAATGTGTGTGTAGCTGTATCCTATGTGCAATACTGTGGAGTGACAGGCAATTGGCACCACTCGAGACTTTCAGTCTGAATACGATTGCTATGTGCATGTGTGTGTACACACATTCTCTCCATGACACACTGAGTACTTTCAGTCAACAAATTATTCAGCAGAAGTGCATTATCAGACAAAGCTAGGGCTCCTTTATCCCATCAGCAACACACTTGTATAATGCCTTAGTGTGACTTGACTGCCAAGTCATTCTTTCTTTTTAATTTTCTTGCATTATCATCATTCTGGTGTTTGTTTAGACCATAGTGTGTGGCCATCTATCTATCTATAGAGAGAAAGCAAGAGAAAGAAGAAACATCAATTTTATTTAAATGAACTAGCTATTAAAATAGTTATTTTCTGTTAGCTCTTGGCTGAACTTATAATGTTTTCCTGGCAGCATAAGTGGACAGGTTACACAGAGTATGTAAATCTACTGATAGACATTGTGTTTTATTATTCTTATGATATATGGTGTGAAAGATCAAACACCATGTTGCTAGAATCATATGACTGATTTTTCAAAGAACAGCCAGTTCAAAAGCATAGTTTATTCTTTTATTCCAATAATTTATTCTTATTCCTTTCCTTAACTCTCAGCTGGGCAACATTCTTATTTTTTACCTATCCTTTTAACAATGTTATAATGCCCAAGCCTTTATGTCTGCTTTCAGGATACTCCATAATTTCTAGGTCACTCTTGAGTTTCTGTGCAATGTTTTTTTTTTCTTCATATGGTTTTGTCAGCTGCAGCTTATTTAACACCACCAAATTCTCAGTAGACAGTCGTCAACCATTCCCCTTAACATTCATAGTTGTTTTAAACAAGCATGCCATCACAGGCAACACAAACCTTTTAGCACGTACTTGAACACAACTATTCACAATTACTTATCGCCTTTTTAAGCTGTTATCTGGCTGATGACCTGCTTCAGTTTGCCATCAGAATTGCTCACAATCTGCTCCCTACATTAATTCTCACATTGTGCTGTACGTGTCTGTTTCATATTTTTTTTAGGATTCAAATATATTTTTATCAGTTCTTAAGTAAAATACATTTGTTGACTCCAAATGCATTTTTGAGCACCCACTACATTGTTCTTAGCTGTATAAAAACTGAGCGGCCGCAACATTAAAACCACTGACAGATGATGTGACCCATATGAAAAGGCTCTATAAAAATTGACTATAATTCTAATATGTTTTATATAAATCACAAGAGTTCAGTAGATGGCTTTTCATGTTCAAACACAATATTTACAAAATACATGTAGTATTAAACATACATGCATTGTGCAAGTGATACATATATTGATATAAAATAAGGGATTATATCAGAAAAATAAAAGTGGGACATGTATGTGACACAGCTTAACATTTAGCCTGATTTTATCATCAAGTCATTTTCTCAATAACTAAACATAAGAAAACATTTAAATCTATTCTTAATAACTGAAGTATACAAGCATTTTAATATCACTTTTTATACATGTAATAAATCTGAACTTAAAAGTGAAAAAAAATAACAGGTAATCAGTTTGAGATGCTATGATGTATTATTGTAAAATACATAAGTTTACACAGGTTATATAAATTTCTCTTTCCCATTGCAATCCACATGTGTTAATCTGGGTTTATGACAAGAAATATAATATTTCATGGATTAAAAAAAAAATACAGCATTTGCTATTTATGGGAAAACAACTTTGAAGAGTAAATATTCAGTAACTACAAAAGCAGCAGTTAGCAGGAGAAAAAAAGAACAAACAAAAAAAAAAAAACAGCTTTTTGGACTACTCCTCATTATGGCTGGTGGGTGTTATCTTCTGCGTAAAGTTAGTTTTATTTTACCACCATTCATTTTAACACAAGACTGTTATTTTGTATGTTTTCAAACACACACACACAATAAAATGAGTATGCAATATGAAAAAATTGTAAACAGCATAGATCATAAACTAACTTTACTATTTCTTTGACCATGTTGTATGTGAGTTAGGATTTTCTTCTGTTTCTGTAACTCATCTTGGGTACAAACAGTAAAGCTTTCATTTTGACATTTCTGGTTTATGTTACTTTATTTAATCCTTCTGGAATTTTAATCAGAAACTAGCTGCAAAACAATATAGCCCTGACTTTCTGATGATTGTGAACTGTGATCATAATCTGAGGTGTTCAAGGCGCCATGGCAGTTTGCAAAAGAAGGAACACGGTGACTGGAAGTTAGATGTCTAGAAGGTTTAAAACTTCAGCATGGAATTTCCCGCTAATGAAACACCGAATAGCGGGTAGGTTTGCCTGTAGTTAATTAAAATTTCTGTTTAGGTTAATGTAAGAGTAATGAATGTTAACCAATCTGCTGAGTAGTGTAGTGTTGCGTCATGTGTAAGTATTTATTAGACAAGCTTAACACCATTTGACATTAGCTTACAGTTTGGATACGCCAGCTAAGGTACAACTTTCGTCAAAATCAACCATAACTAATTCGTCATGTTTCTCTATCTGTACTTTCATCTGTACATGTTTATGTATCTATTTACTAAAATTTTACTATTATTTGACTGCTTGTTAACACTAGAAGTACCAAAGCCTACGAAAAAACTCATAAACCCGTCCCACCTTAAATCCCTTCGCACCTCTCCGTAAGCGTCTTTTGTCTTGTAAATGTGTCGATCAGCAGCGAATAGACTGCTATACCATATTCATCCCACTGCCGCAGAAAGAGCAACACATGTTGCCAGTTCCACCCTTGATTATCTGGGAGTGAGCTACTTAGAATTATATAGAGTAAATAATTTCATGTGTGTTCCGTGTCTACAACAATCTATGTAAACACATTGTTAAAATAGAAAAGTTTTTCATGTTTTAGTAATAAATGACAAAATGTAGACATGAACTGTATAATGTGTGAAAGCTGAAGTCCAAATATCAAATAAACACTTTCACAAAAGGTGCAAGGATAATACAACGGTGCAGTGGTAAGATCTGCTGACTTATAATCTAGAGGTCGTGAGTTTGAAACCAGTTCCACCACAAATTTACCGTTTTGAGTAGTGAGCTGCTCTTATCTCTTATATATATTTCTCTTCTGGTTCGTCCTGCTTCCACTTCAAAACCGGTCCCGCCCACATGCAGCCGACACGGCATTTCTCAATTCTTATTCGTAAACTTCCATGTCATGCACTATACTGGCCTGCTGAGCGTAATACATCCAAAAAGTACTCGAGATGCTGCCACAATGGTAAAGTAGCTTTACCACTCTTGCAGGAGCCACCTGTGTCTTTACAACATCTTCTTACACAGCAAACATCAGAAGCTAAAAATTATTGTGAACACATTCGAGAATACAACTCTTCTCTAGCGTTTGCTTCCATGGGTGCACAGATAACTCAACCTCCTGGCCACGGACCATACTGTTTTAAAATACATGGGCAAATTTATCACCAAATCTCTCCTCTATACGCTAACACTTCTACCTCTCCAGGATATGGACAGTTGTATGTTTTTGACACAGCGCAAGCTACTAAAGTACGCTTACAAAATAAAGCAAATTCTGCATACAGCGAAAATGTACTTCTCCAGCTAGATTCCATGCTCAGAACCATCAAACCCTTCGCTAAATCATACAAACACATGCATGAAATCGCTCAGTCCAATCCAACAGCATCTGTACGAATGGTTTTCAAGGAAACCCCTAGGCAGGATTTACGACGATACAATGCCCCGACATGTCCCACCGATGTTTCAGCGATTTTCGTCAGAGAAGATGGCGAAACGCCTGCCGAAAGGGACATTTGCATCTATCCCATAGGCAACTCCTGTAAAGAGATTTCCACGCTCAATATGAATTGTGATCCTATGGTTTACCCACTTTTATTCCCTTACGGAGACATTGGCTGGCACAAAGATTTACAACATGTTCCCAATAAAAGAACCGCCAAGCGAATAAGGCTTACTAAATGCCAGTTTTATGCATACAGATTAGAAATGAGGAATACATTTAGTATTTTGCACTCCAGTGGCAGACTATTCCAACAGTACGTCATAGATGCGTATGTTAAAACAGAGGGCATGCGTCTCAACTATCTCAGATTACATCAACAAGATCTGCGCGTCGAACTATCAGACGCACTGCAAGCAAACGCTGAAAATAACAACGTTTGTGTAGGCAAAATGATCATATTACCGTCCACATTTCCAGGAAGTCCAAGATACATGCAACAAAACTATCAGGATGCCATGGCCATAGTACGTAAATTCGGAAAGCCCGATTTATTTATCACTTTCACATGTAATCCTGCTTGGCTGGAAATTCTATATGCACACTGCGTCTTTCAAGAAGTATTTATTTCTTCTTGATTTCTGAATTCCTTTCTCACCGTTTTCCGTTCCTATTCTTACACTGCCGTATGCTACAGCGGGCGTTGCCTAGTTGTTAATATTATGCAATAAAAACATACATTTGATTTGTGTCTGTAACAGCTGGTGTAAATTTATAGTACTTGTAAAAGTTAGCGAACTCGTGACCTCTAGATTATAAGTCAGTAGTTCTTACCACTGCACCATGGAAACGGTCATATTATACTTGAACCTTTTGTGAAAGTGTTTATTTGATATTTGGACTTCAGCCTTCACACATTATACAGTTCATGTCGACATTTTGTCATTTATTACTAAAATATGAAAAAGTTTCTGTTTTAACGATGTGTTTACATAGATTGTTGTAGACACAGAACACACATGAAATGTATGTATTCCAAATATTTCCCCCCTAAAACTCCAGCACTTCACTCCATTATAATCAAGGCTTTAACTGGGAGAACTTCTTGCCCTTTCTGCGGCAATGGGGGGGATGGTATAGCAGGCTGTTTGCTGCTTGTGCTTATTGACACATTTACAAGACAAAAGATGCTGACGGAGAGGTGCGAAGGGATTTAAGGTGGGCCAGGTTTATGAGTTTTGTTGTAGGCTTTGGTAATTCTAGTGTTAAAATTTAAGACATTTTAAAATACTGTGGAGTTATATTTTTCAGGTGCAGTTCAGGTGTCCTGGTGGGTGGATACTGGTTCTTATGTGCCAATTTCTATTGATATAATTAATGTGTGCAAGTACAGTAAAAAAAATTATGACTTTATTCTTCTGTATTCCACCCTTTTCACTTTTTGCAGAGGCAACACTGGAATATGGCCTCATGTTATGCCATCAATGATTGGAACAACAATAAATGCCAAGCTTGCAGAACTCTGAGAGAAGAAAAAAAGTCCCCAAGATCGCAGAAGAGAATCCTCTGATGTTTTTTCATGACTAGTTTCACTGTTGTTTTAAATTAGTGTTTAGTGTTATATGTGTTCTTCACATTTGCCTGATACACCTGTTATACAATAAATACCTTTCAGTTTCTTTTTGCTTGTGTATGCATTTGAGCTAGTTGTGGCTACATTTTACTGTATCTATTAGAGAAATAAATATGTGACATTCCTTTTATCATTGATGTTTTTAGCTGTATTTTTTAAAGGATTTCAGATATCCATTCTTGGAGAGCCAGTGCTGTTAGTGTTCATTTAGAAAAATCATAGGCTGTAATTGGCTGAAGGGAGGGATCTGGTAAAATTAGTGTGGAAATGGTTGATGGATGTAAACACTAGGATTTCAGGTTTAGAGGAGTTGAATTTAGGAGTGCTTTAGCTCCTTGTATACATATTAATCATGTCCTTACAACACAGAATTTGTTTTAAATAGAAATAATAATGCTTGTATGTCCATTATATTGATGGATTGAAGGCCAGAGGTCCACATGACCATCGTCATCAAGTTCTTCCATGTGAAGCCTGAAAACCATGAGGACTGATTGAGATCATTTATGTTAGGTAGAATGCCTAGAGGGGGATGGGTGGTCTCGTGGCCTGGAACCCTTGCAGATTTTGCTTTTATCTCTGGCCGTCTGAAGTTTTTTTTTTTTGTTTTTTATCTCCTCCCTTGCCATCGGACCTTACTTTTATTCTATGTTAAATAGTATTGCCTAATTTTATTTTTTACATTTTGTCTTTTTTCTCTTCCTTCATCCTGTAAAGCACTTTGAGCTTCATCATTTGCATGAAAATGTGCTATATAAATAAATATTGTTGTTGTTATATGAGACATGTTAATTCCATACTAAAAATCATATAAATATCTTACAAAATAGTAAGAAAGTGGCAATAATCTTGCAAGAAATGAACCACATTCTAAAGGGAAAGGGTATAACAAATAGAGAAGTATACAAATTATACTATAAAATTATAAATGGTAACATGTACAGTGGAACCTCGGTTCACAACCATAATTCGTTCCAAAACTCTGGTCGTAAACCGGTTTGGTCGTGAACCGAAGCAATTTCCCCCATAGGATTGTATGTAAATACAATTAATCCGTTCCTGTCCATACGAACTGCATGTAAATATATATATTTTTTTAAGTTTTTAAGCACAAATATAGTTAATTAAACCATAGAATGCACAGTGTAATAGTAAACTAAATGTAAAAACATTGAATAACACTGAGAAAACCTTGAACAACAGAGAAAACTAACACTGCAATAGTTCGCGCTACAGCGCTACCAACCGCTGGCTAAAAACACTTTTTTAATGAGTTTTAAGCACAGGGAAAAAATGAACATTTGAAAAATCCGTAATGTAATAAATCACCAAGAAAAGTAACATTGCAACAATGCACGCTATGAACCGATCGCTGGAAGCAGAAGTGAAAACACAATCAAGCCCAGTGCATTCTTTAACTGCCTTCCTACTTTATGCGTCCAGCTCTCTCTCTCGTGCTGCCTGTGTGTCTGCATCTCTCTCTTGTGCTGCCCGTGTGTCTGCATCTCTCTCTCGCGCTGCCTCTGTGTGTGTGTGTGTGTCGTGCTCTCTCGCTCTCTCTCTTTCTTGCTCGCTGCACAGGAAATGCACAGGGAGAGACTAAACATGTACAAACTGAAAGGGATTGTTCGTATACCGAGTGTGTGGTCGTGAACCGAGGCAAAAGTTTGGCAAACATTTTGGTCGTAAACCGATTTTTACGTGTACCGAGACGTTCGTGAACCGAGGTTCCACTGTACTAATTTAGCATTCAGGCTATATAAAATCCTTACTGTATTTTTCCATATGGGTGAATAATATTGATTATCTTGTTACAATTGCACCTGTCAAGGGGTAGGATGTATTAGGCAACAAGTGAACAGTAACATCTTGAAGGTGATGTGTTGGAAGCAAGAAATATGGGCCAGCATCTGAGGGACTTTGAGAAATTTTGATGGCTGACGACTGGGTCAACGCATCCCCAAAATGGCAGGTCTTGTGGAGTGTTCCCAGTATGGAATGGTTAAAACCTACCAAAAAGGATCCAAGTAAGGAAAACCGGTAAACCAACAACAGGGCCATGGGTGCCCAATGCTCACTTCATGCACTTGGGGTGTGAAGGCTAGCCTCCCTGCTCCGATCCCAAAGAAAGAGCTACTGCAGCACAAATTGATAAAAAAACATAATGCTGGCCATGACAGAAAAGGTGCCAGAACGCACAGTGCATTACAGCTTGCTGTGTATAGGTCTGTGCAGCTACAGACGAGACAAGAGTGCCCATGCTGACACCTGTCCACCATCCAAAGCTCTGATAATGGGTATGTCAGCATCAGAACTGGACCATGGAGCAATTGAATATGGTGGTCTGGTCTGATGAATCATGATTTCTTTTAGATGCAATGGACGGCTAGATGCGCATATGTCATTTACCTGGGGAAGAGATGGCAGCAAGATACACTATGGGAAGAAGGCGAACAGGTGTATGTAGTGTGATACTCTGGGTAATGTTCTGTTGGAAAACCTTGGATCCTGGCATTCATGTGGATGTGAATTCAACATGTACCAGCCTACCTAAAGATAGTTGCAAGCCATGTACACCCCTACATAGTGTTCCGTGCTGGCAGTGACCTCTTTCAGGAGGATAAGGCATGCTGCCACACAGCAAAAATTGTTCAGGAGTAGATGACATGTCCAGGAAATTGACAAAGAGTTCAAGATTTTGACTTCGCCTCCAAATTCTCCAGCTCTCAATCCAATCAAGGATGTGTTGGGTGTGCTGTAAAAG
The DNA here is from genome assembly GCF_900747795.2 of Erpetoichthys calabaricus. NCBI lineage: Eukaryota > Metazoa > Chordata > Cladistia > Polypteriformes > Polypteridae > Erpetoichthys > Erpetoichthys calabaricus. Next base: position 55,316,165 of record NC_041407.2, read on the forward strand.
TAAGTGTGATCCATGAAGGCCCCACAACTTACAGGACTTAAAGGATCTGCCGCAAATGTATTGGGGCCAGACACCATTCGACACCTACGCAGGAGGACCTACACAGTATTAGACAGGTGATTTTAATGTTGTGGCTGACTGGTGTATATCTAAGGCAGGTGTTCATTTAACTCCAAGATTACCAACTCAAACTTTAACAAATTCTTTAAAATGCACCAAATATACTTTCCCTCACATTCTAGCTTTTCTTTAATTCATTGTAGTTAGTATTATCTTGTTGTTCTATTTCTTTTTATATCTGTCAACAAGTACCTTCACCACATATTATAAAATGTAATTTTTTTGAGTTTTCTTTGTGACCATCTTTTCGTGTTTTCTATAAAAATAAGGAAAAAACACGGCTTTACCAATGCAGAGAGGAGGAGGAAAGTTCCAGCGACGTACTGTTCCAGGCATACAGGATATATGAGAATGACCCTAAAACATGAAACAAAATAACTTTATTCTTGAAAATTCAGCAACAACACTACACGTTTAAATCATTTTTTGAAAAGAACCAAATGTCATACTGAAGACACGGCAATAATTTACCTGCAGTGTGTATCCAGGCTCACAACTGAAGGCTACCACATCATTCACTAAGTAGCGGTCTCCTACTTTGATTCCATTACTAGGAATTTGAGGTGGTGGACAGCTGGAAAGACCTACAGCTAAAAACCAGAAAAAGGAAAAGATCTTTAGAATGGTCCTTGGGTGACATATACTGTACATTTTGAGTAAAGCTTAAGACTTTCACTTTATAAAGATTAGAAGAAATCACATATGAATATGTGAATATTTCATAGTTATCCAAAAATCAATTTTAATTTTGATGATTCATGCTGTGAACAAATAGCACTTTATTTAGGACAATCAGAAACAAAACAGGGCAGTGTATAGCAGGTACAAAACCTGCTGCTTTAAATATCTCCTGAATTGGCATATTTTCCTGTTTTTGATAACACAGTAGGATGATACACCATTCTAGACCAAAACCTACACTTGATATCACAGTGTCTTCAGCGCCCAGCATAAAGATCACTTATTTTGGAACACAGTAGAGAACATATGCATGACTTCTTTTCATGGAGTTGGCTGAGAAAAGTATTGTTTGTAAATAACACTTTTGGGTTTATTTCTTTATTGACTATCTACTAAACTTATTTTATCAATATTTTTTAAATACAGTGGGTTTTCTATATAGATATTGTATAATACTGTATACATTTTGTATATGACTTTTGTAAATGATTATTGTGGATCTACACAGGAATCATGTTATGTTTTAATCTGGAAGTCATTTTAAATACCTCTCTTTGCACAGATTGTGATTTCCAAGTTGAATATTCTCGAATGTTAGAAGGCAAAGGTATAGGGCAATACGATGGGTAAAATCTCAAATTGTTGAAATGTTACAATGATTCTACAGATGGTTATGGCAGAAGTTAGAAGACATATACCATAAAGCTTGAAAAATGATAGGTGCTGTCACAGTTCACCCGACTTTCTTGTTATGTCTGGGCCAGGGGTAAAGACATAAATGTATGAGGGACATTCAAAAAGTTTCTGCACTTTTATATTTTTGTCGCAAACAGTGAAGGCGGGACGAGTAAAAATTGGATAGCATTGCAAACGAAGGTGACTATGTAGAAAAGTTATGTAATTTGTTTTTGAAATTCTTAATAAACCGAGTTAAAAAAAGTGTGGAAATCTTTTTGAACGTCCCTAGTAGAATTAGTCCAAGGAACTCTAGATGTTTGCTCTTTTTCTCCAGAATGACAACATCTAAAAAGGTCCTGGTGACATCAAATAGGAGGATACACTCAATGAGTTTTTTATGAAGATAGTCTAGGACCACCTCCTCGGATCACATACAGTATCCTGAGAGTAACCTTTAAATAAAGCTAGCAGAAGAGATTTCAGCAGTTTTAACTAAGGTCCAGTCATTGATGGGTGTCTCATTCGCTTACAATGGGTTCAAGCCAATAAGAAAAAGAAGTTTTTTGTTTTTTTTTTTTTAAAAAAAAGAGGGTGCTAAGATACACTAAGAAAGTCTTAAAGTGATATTAATACTTATTATTAGGAGTAAATAAACTCATTTTTTAATCATTAAAATGTGATAGTTGGGGCATCATTATTCTTCCAGATGGGTAAAGCACCCCCTGGAAGTCACAGTGGTAAAGTGCGTGCATATCTCTTGTAGGCATTGCAACTTCCACCATAGCTATTTGGAAAAAATTGCACTAATCTCAAAGTTGGCAAATTTGATCTCCTTAAGACATTTTATTTATTAATTTTGTGAGAAACCCACAACAAATGATGGCAAAGAATGTCTAAAGTAAGTAACAGCAAAAATGTATTGAGTTCCAATTGAGTGGTACTTCTATGTAGGTAGTGGGGTAGAAAAACACCTTTAAATTGAAGATGGGTCATACATTATTTTACTCTTTAAATACCATTTTTAAGAAAGCATGCATTTCTTCTATTTAACATGCAAAGCAAGTTGCTAAGGAATTATTTAATGTTTTTATGTTTAGAGACTTTTTATTATTTTTAATGTCATTTTAAATGTAAAAAATGCATTTGTGAGGATTTTTCTACTAATGTTTGTTGCAGTCTTATCTCACTGGACAACTTAAAATTAAAAAGAAGGCATTCTGATTGTTCAAAAGCCATTTGTATTGAATTTCTTATTAAAAAAATATCCAGCAATCCACAAAGGTGAAACAGGGAGACAGCTTTCAGATTATTTCAGAGCCGTTAAGATCAAAGTTTTCACCAAGGCTATTATGGAATATTTCACATCTCTTGATCATAACCACGCTAATCTCTCCATTTGTGTGCTTTCATAGGGTTTCAAAGGCATCTTTCAAAGGCAAAAACAAGGAGCTATGCTAATTCTCAAAGTTGTATCACAGATTCCTCCAGCAATAAATGACCGACTAACCTTTTAATCTCTGCCTTTATCTTCTCTAATAGTTGCTTTTTGAACCTTATCTGGTCTTTCACATTTTTTATCTCACCCTGGCTTTGTTTCCTCTTTACCCCATATATATGAAGTCTGTTTATTTCTTATTAAGTCATTCATCAGATGAAGGCTATGAAGCTAAAATATCATGTCTATCTTCTATTATGGAAGCAAACTTTTCTTTCTCATATACATGCTAATGCGGCCCTTCACTAAATCCAACCTCTTCTCATGACAAATAGAGCTCATCTTTGCTTTGTATATATAACCTAACATATTTTTCCAGAACACCTGTGGCTCAGTAATGCAAGCAGCATAGTTTGCTAAAATCAAGGCCTGGACCTTAAACCTAGAAAACACCTACCACTCTTGTTCCATGTGAGTTGATGATGCAACAGCAATACTCAGTGCAATGCACTCTTCTTTTTACTATGTTATGTTCTCTAACATTTAAAATCTTCTGAAGAGCAGCTGACATCTCATTCCAAAATACCCAGAACAGGTTGGTCATCTTTTAAATAAGTAGAAACTGAAACTATTTGAAAATAAACTATTCTACTTCCTGAACTAAAAAGATTTTAGGGTTACTGCCTCTGTTTAAGGCCTCCTATGGCCACCACCTGCATGATTTTTGCATGTTTTAGTCATGTTTACCAGCTTGTGTTGACTACCTTTAGGTAATTCAGTCTCCTCTTACTTCAGAAACACTGCATGTTTGTTTATTTGGCCATACTTGATTAATGCAGTATACATGGGTATGTTTGTGTGTACTAAGAAGCACAATGGACTGGTGTTACAATCCTCCAATGCTAGCAAAATGGACAAAGGGATGATTGGAAATCCACAGGTAGGACAGCTAGTATAACAGAAATATAAAAAATAGTAAAAGATAAAATGAAACAATCAAAACACTGCTGAAACTCAATCATGAGAATGTAGTTCATGAGTCAATATTGGGAGCACAACAAAGAGAATAAACACACTTGTATCCAATTCAGGATTGTACTATTTTTCTTTAAACAATCCACACTTTTTTATGAACTGACGGAAAATGAATCAAGAATCACATAAGGAATGGATTGATTGGCAGAGATGTGCAGTGGTTAGTGCTGCTGCCTCATAGCTCTGGGGGCCAAATACAAAACCAGGTCTATGTGGGGTTTGCTCATTCTTATGGCGTACACAGGGGTTTCCACCATGTAATCCAGCTTCCTCTAACACCCCAGTGATATATATGTTAGGTGTATAAATATGACTGTATGGCAAACAGTGCTGCTGGGATAAGCTCTGGCTGTCCACACCTTTGTATTGCAAAAAACAGATTTGGGAAATGAAGGAAAGGGCAGGAAATTGTACTGAGGCATGTAGATATGAAATAATTAATACCATTAAGATTAAGATATATAGGCTTCAAGGTAAAGACATTCTTATAGCATTAAATTAATTAAGTAAGTCCCACCAAAATATATGTGATGGCAGAAACCATACACAGAAATTAATTACAACTTATGAGTTAATACTGTAGAATAGTCTATTTTCAAACTCTCTTAGTCTAGTTCAGGTCTCTCAGTGGAGCTGAAGTCAGTCTCAAAAGGCATACTCACTTACTCCACATCAGTTTAGAACCGATCCTGAACTTCTTTTGAGATGTGGGATGCAAGCCAGAGTACCAGTCTACATGTTCACAGTGTGAACAACCCATTTGTAGCTATGAGATGACAACACTAATCATTGTGCTACTTCAAAGGAGCATGTACTCACAAAATAAAATTTTTTACACATAAAACTTTTATAAGGATTTGTTTATGTGTTGTTTATACATTTTAAGTTGCAATTTAAAAATATGGTTTAATAGTCAGAATTTAAAGAGGGGTATCATATGATCACAGTTTAGTCAGCTCCTTTGACATTGTGCTGTTTAGCCCACATGCACAGCAGAAGAAAAAAAAAAGCCTAGGCAGCAAATGTTGTTAGAGTATGCCAAAGATGTCATTCAAAACAACTGAATCACTGAAGAAATAGGTGATGAGTTTTGGACACACCAATACATTATGCAATGTATCTACCAAAATACAAATTGATGGCCATAAAAAAATAACATGAAATGTTCAAATCCATCTTAAGAAAAGGATAAGGGTCTGTGTATTAATAAAATGGATTGCATTTATCATTCTAACAGATGGTGCATCACACACTAGTGGATGTGTATCTGTTAATTCACACAATGTATTGCATATGTATAATAGTGAGTATGTGCTCAAGACATCAAAATAATAATGCAGTACAACCAATTTGAGGCTATACAATACAGCCATACATGTTTACCTTTTGTTTTAAAATAACATTTCAAGATTTTTAGTGATGTCAAATTCAGTTAGCAGACAAAAACTTGTTTTATCATTTATTATTACCAACATTCCAACTTATCTTAAGTGTAGTCCCTCATCGAAGGGCATATTAAAAAGAGGCACTTGGAGTTAGAGTGGTCTGAGTCCTGTACTCAGACAAAAATCCTGACATAAAATGTATGAATCCTACATCTTGGAAAATGCAATAGCATCACTTTACCCGCCTTGCCCATTAATAGTCTATAATTCTTCACTAATTCATTTTATTAAATATTTCCAAACAGCAATTTAATTTCAGATTATAGCAGTATGCAGAATTAATTTGTAGTTAAAATTCAGCTGGAAAGGACACACCTTATGATAAAAAATTGCTAAAAAAAGTGACAATGCTTAATTGAATGCAAGGAACAAAACATTTTCTCTGACTTCAGTGCCACACATCACTTCTGTCATAAATAATTAGAAAACACTGCACAATATAATAGCCTCTTGATACTTTTTAATGCTTGCTATTTAAAGGTTTAAAGTGTTTGTATTTTCACATATTTATAATATTCAATTATAGGCAGTTTTCAGTTTCTGTTTTTTTTTTTTCTTTCAATTTCCACTTATTTCAAGACTGCATTTACAAACTGCACATTGTTAACTTTTCTAAAAGCAAAAGTTGACGAGTCAAAGTAGCAGCAGCCAATCATCATCAACTAATAAAACAAATTATTATAACAGAAGTGTTTTTATTTTTTAAATAATAAAGCCTCTAGTTTAGGGCTTATACGAAGGGTGAAGTGTCTAGATACCAGCTCCTATTCATTTCTGAAGTATATGCTTGTTTTTGTTTCTACCATGATGCCATTTGTTTATGCCTGTCCCCAGATGCACCCTTCTATGTGATGTATGTGCAAAATGTTATCTTGCTGAGCTAATGGAACATTCCTGTGATCCATCAAACTAGGATCTGACTGTCTCATCTTCACTGTAGGATGAAGAAATCACTGCACTTATAACAGGTTGGTCCCTTAGATTAGCAAGGATCCAGGTTATTTATAAATATATTTATTTGGCCTTTTTTGGGCCTCAATTAAGACAATGTTTTGTTTATTTTTTAGAATCAAACATACAGGTTGGCATAGTGCCCCGGTGGCTAGCAATGCTGACTCATGGATCCAGCGACTTGAAGTCAAATCCCATGTCTGCTCAATGTCTATGCAGTGTTTGCACATTCACCTCATGTTGTAACATTAGAAGAATCTGGACCAGGCCATTCAGCCCAACAAAACTTGCTAGTCCTATTCATTTAATTGTTCCAATATATCAAGTCAAGTTTGAAATTCCCTAAAGTCCTACTGTCTACCACACTACTAGCTAAAAAAAAAATTCCTAATGTTTGTCAGAAATTTACCCTTAATAAGGTTGCATGTTCTTGTTGAACTCATTGTAAAGTAACAGTCTCAATACACTGTACTAATTCCCTTTATAATTTTAAACACTTCAATCTTGTCTCATCTTAATCTTCGTTTACTTAAACTGAAAAGGCTCAGCTCTGTTAATCTTTCCTCATAATTCACCCCATATAGCCCTGGAATCAGCCCAGCTGCTCTTCTCTGGACCTTTTCTAGTGCTGCTATGTCCTTTTTGTAGCCTAGAGACCAAAACTGTACACAGTACTGCAGATGAGGCCTCACCAGTACATTATAAAGCTTGAGCAGAACCTCCTTGGACTTTCACTCTGCATGTTGTACTATAAAAAAATAACATTCTGTTAGCCTTCATGAATTCTGAACACTGTCTGGAAGTTGATAGTATAGAGTCCACTATGACTCCTCCTGTTGTGAGGTCAAAAGTAACATGTTTGCTTCCTACTGTATGCGTATTACTTTACATTTAGTTATGTTAAATTTCATCAGCCACAAATCTGCCCAAGTCTGTATGCAGTCCAAGTCTCTTTGTAATGATTCAACAGATTCGAGATTATCTGCCAGTCCACCTAGCTTGGCATCAACTGCAAATTTAACCAGCTTGTTACTTCTATTCCTATTCAACCTGAGTAGGTTTTCCTTTCTCATATATTCCCAAAGACTTGCAGGTTAGGTTAACAGGAGACTCTAATTTGGCTCCAAATTGGGTGCACCCTGCTATGGACTGTCACCCTGTTCAAAGTAATTTACCACCTTTGAGTCACAACAACACAGACTTGAATTGAGTGGGTATGAGAATGTACATGTAAACAGTATATGTTAAATTTGTTATGACCAACATGGTGTCAGACAAGGTTTCCATTGCATTTCATTTTTCTGACTTACTATCAGATAAGTCATTTAAACTGCACTAACAATAAAAAATCTACTGCAGCTCCTTCACACCTATGGCAATTCACCTTCATAATACGTCACTGTGTTTGTTTATAATTCTTGTGTGTGTTTGAACAGTGTTGCAGTTGTTGTTTGTTATAATATCTGTATTATACAGTGCTTTTCTTATCCATCTATCTAATTATATTTATACTATTTATTGTGGTATAAAGACATTAGTGTTTGTTTTTTTTTTCTTGTCTTTCAGAGGACTGCTACATCTACAAGCCTATAACAGTTAATCAAACATTTATTATAGATGCATTTGGGAGGAGAAAAATAATATCAATATTTAAAAAGCTTGGAGCATAGAAGACACCCGCACATGTGAAATATCATCTTACTTTTGTACTCCAGATGGAATCCGGCTGCGGACACACTAATATCGGAATAAAAGTGCAGGTAGAGCTGGTTTGAGGTGCTGTTTAACAGGGCTGGCACAGTGGTTCCTAGAAGGACATTCAAAATAAAAATAGGTTATTGTCTGCAGATCAGTTTTTTTTAGCAACTTTACTTATCATAACTACTGAAAAAAACAATACCAAAACAAGTTAAAAGATAAGCTTTGTATTCTTCAAGTCAAAGTTATTTCTTGACAGTCATGACATGGATACGGATAAATACTCTATAATGTTTTTCTTATCATATTAACACATTCAAATAAGTTTTAATGCTTTTTTTCACGATGAGACCCTAGTGACCATTGCTGTCTCATGTGGGTGATTTTGGTTTAGAAGAGCAGATCATTTAAGTTGACTGCTTTTTTCAGGACAGTCACACCAGGAACAGTGCTTGTTTAGGCCATAATGTGTGTACCCCTTTTATTTTGAAAAGGGTGTAACAAACATGAAAGAAAAGTACTTTAGAAAAAATGGTAGTGTCTCTTCTTTCATGTACTTGTGGTTTCTAAGTCACATCTGATAAATGATCAGTGAAATTATTAAATGTTGAGATAGTTGTTGTGAGCTTAAGTGATGGCTCTTATATACAAGTCAAAGACCCCTAATTTAAGGACATATGAATAATATAATCATACTCATGAGTGTTTTATGTTATAATAAAGAGTGAAAGTTGTACCCTTAAATTATATATCAATTGGACTTACCATCTGCCTCCGAGTTATTCATGCCTTAGGGACGGCACTACCCGTCACACTGTTCACTAGCACATACATAAATGTTATTGTTCATCTTTGACTTTTTGTCTAAAAAATGCTTTCCTTGATACATTTTAGATGAAAATAAATATTAAAACAAGCCTAACAACATTAAGAATGTGAAACACATATATACGTTAGGTTGCAAAGTTATGTTAATAGTTTGCCAAGACCTTGAAACGGAAAAAGGAAAACATCTCTAAATACAAGGACCAAAAAAAGCAATGAATGGTACAGTCTGACCAGCACTGGATTAGACAATGACCAATTAAGCCCATGTGTCATCTTTTAGAACAAGTAGAGCATCAGGGTATCTAGGAAATGTCATTTTGATCATAATGATTTCAGAATGACATGTTCCTCCTGGTAATCAAAACCGGCATATTAAAACATTCGGTGTGACAGACACTTGAGACATCATCCCAGTCAGTTAATGACTTGAAGGCTAACATTTGATAGACAGAGCAGCTTTCTATGTATTGAAGTGGCTCCTACAAAATAGGGCTTAAGAAAAGATCTCACCAGAGAAGCTGCCCAATAAGGTTGCTGTATTGTCTCCTCCATCAAACACCTCCAGAGAATCCCAGTTCTGCTCTGTCACAAAGCTTATTACTTGAATCTAGTGTGAAAGGGAAGATAAACAATGTGGATATAAAAAGACAGTCCAGTAAACTTTAGCATTTGGGAGAAAGGAACTTGAGCAGTTTGACAACAGACACCGGCAATTTAAATTCTGTAAATGAACAAAAAATCATTTTGTTAAGGTGACTTTTAAAATATCAGGCAATTTCTTTCTGGAATTTTTTAACTTGTTACTTTACAATACACACTGATGCTTCCATGTGAATAACCACTTCCTAAATAGCAAGGATAGGAAAAAACACCAGCACAATGGAAACACACAATTTCATATTCTAACTAAACAATACATTCAGGCAAGTCATGAGACACACAACAATCCAAAATCATTTTAATAATTCCCCCAGCTTCTCTGAATCCATGTGATGACATGCTTGTTTATATTGCAAAGAGTACTTTTTGAGTGTTAAAAGCAGCAGTAACACTGAGCAATACAGGCTTTCCTTACAAAGGACTGAACACACATTAAGTGATGTACAAACTGTCTTAACTCCAGCTGGCCAGAAACAGTACAAACTATATTCATGGATAAATATGTTCAGTGTTCTTAATGCATATACCAGTTTACACAATTAGAATTAGTCAAATGCTAAATATTGTTCACTAATATTTATAATTTACTTAAAGTAAATTATGTTTCCGGCTATAGTCCCAATTTCCTCCATCTCTCTATAAATGAACCTGCATTCTTTTTGGTGTTGTGGGAGCTGCAGCCTATCCCCACAAGCCAGTCTCAGGGAACTCTCCAACACACACTTGATATTTGCTTAAATTTAAATAACTTAAAATGAACATGTATATCTTGGGGACAAGAGAGAAAATTGGGTGTACCCAAGGGGTCTTCATTGCAGTGTTTGTGAAATAATAAACATTATGCCCAATAAAGGAATCGGTATAAAAAATTATGCAGACTAGGTTCTAATAAAACAGTGGATGCATCAAAGTGGCTATTGCGGACTAACATTCCATCAGCACTGAATTTTAAATATAAGAATATATTGCAGCGGTCAGCACTGATGCAGCAGAAGCAGTGTGTGTGTGTCACCTTTTGCATGGAATGATGGTATCGCTTTGCAAGAAGTGGATTCTCCATGGTGATGTGAAAATGGAATTAGAAGACATTCAGGAGGTTTGATGGAAGAAAAGAAGAAAGAATAAGTATAGTGAGAAAGAGAAAATGATGAGCTGATGTCACTACAAGTGAATACGAGGAGAATGGAGAGGAGTGGAACTGAAGTAAAAATTACATTCCACAAGAAAGTCAGAGATGGAGTGCTCTGTTGTTTTAGAAGTGTTCCCCATGGCCCTGTCAGTGGGAAAGTTCATTTAAAGGCTGAGCAGCAGAGTTACAGAATGCAACGGCTAAACTGAAAGTTTTGAGTGGTGTCAAAATTTGTCAACATGGAGATAATTACAATGTAAAAAGACAGGCAGGGAAATAATTATTAAAGTTGTTCTAACTAAAGTAAAAAAGAATAATAATAATAATAATAATAATAACAACATAAATAAAAAACTAGGTACATTAGTTACTTACTTCCAGCTTGTATTATGTACATACTGACAAAATTCATTAATCCATTTTCTAATCCCATTTTTTCCATCACAAGAACCTAACTGAGCAGCATTTTGTACAAGCCAGAAACTGATCTGCACCAGATACCAGCTCACTGCAGGGTATAATGAGCTACACATTGTAGGACAAAGTGGGCATTTTCCATTCTGCTAAGGCTTTAGTGGCACACCAGGCCTGTTAAGAAAGCAGATTTAATAGGGGTGCAGGAATCCAGCTGCACAAAACCCCACTTGCATTGTAATCTAAGTGACTGAATTCCACCTTGTACCAGGATCTGCCTGTACTTCATCTAATAACAAAGGTGTAAATTAGAGTTGTACTGACATCTCTCCACAGTCCCCTCTGCGGCAAGGACAAAGACCTATAATTCAAGGGATGAAAACAAAGACGGACGGAAGAACTTGCCTATGAGGAGACACTGATTTTGCAACTGGAAGTGACTTTAATCCAATCAGGAGGATGTTCATCCTTCCTTTAAACTATATGCACTCCATCTCTCAAGGAAGAAGAAGGAAGAAGCTCTCTGGAATATTTGCTGAATACTCCCTGATCTCCCTGAGGATTCCCTTGGGGAGGGGGGAAGTATGCAAAATGACCCTCTGAAACCTAAAAAGCTATGAGCTGCTTGTCCTTGGGGTGCTGAATGCGACAAACATTTCTCTTTGTATTTATCATACTTCTAAAATCCTTGTTTTAATTAATAAATTGTATTATTCTGTTCCTTAAAATGTGTGTTTCCTTGATACAAAAGTAAAGGCCCACCTAAAGTAAATAATGTAGGAGCCTTGCTGGATTATTTAATTAAGTAGCTTAAAAACATAAGATTTGTTTAAAAGACTCTTCAAAGAAATTAAAGCAGCTGATTACTCTTCATACAGTAGACACAGTTTTCTTTTCTCAGATTAGGTGACTAAAATTCCTATAGTAGTATACTTTAGTATGAAAAAAAACTTTAGTTGGAGAAGCAATAATTCTGGGCAGACAGAGGATTAGACTACAGTGTTTTGACATGCCCCTTATCACGCTGCCTGCAGATGTGCTTTCCTATCCTATCCACTCAACATTATTTAAAATCTCTTACTGCTGCAGGTGCCTCTCCAGAGAGGGAGTGAAAATATTGAAACTTTTACTTTTCTCTTGGAAAATGGTTATAGATTGGAAGCTAAGCAATTACGAGCCAATCTCTTCCCTTTCCTGTGAAAACTAAAGTGCGCTCAGAAAGTGACCCCTCATCAAGCTACAGTGCCTGGGGCCAACTCCTGTGCAGCATGATGCTGAATTTTTTTAAGAGAAAAGCTTTATAGTACTTTATAGTAGTTTATACAGAGTAGTTGGAATGCTGAGTCAGCTCTGGGTGTATCTACAAGATTGGTTGGCACTTCATTACATTCGCCAAAAGCTGATGTAAAATCCAAATTAGTCTTTGAACATATTGCATTCGAGATCATGCTGTTGTCATGAAGTTTTAAAACTTATTTATTACACAACTTGACATAAATATGTATTGTGATGAATGAAAACCATTACTTGTGAGCATCAAATAATTATCTTAAAAAAATGTGTTGTCACTAGAAAAGTTAATAATATCACAAAAATGAGAGTCTTGCATAGTCACCGATATTGATATAATATCAATGATCATATTTACAATGGTGATATTGCTGTGGTATGAATGGGAAAGCAGTTTTTGGTGGCATATGCCCTTGAGGAGTGACAGGTGATGATGGCCATCTACTTTATTTATATTAAAATTCATGTTGTGGCCATTAGTGCAGCCCTATGGCCTTGCTGTTCAAATAGACAAGAACTCAGAAGATGGTTTCTGCTATTGTCCCATTGGTGAATTCTAATGCAAAATTATTAGTTATATTTCTTGCAATCAGTACTGACAAGCTAATCCACCCTGATCAGACAGGCTTTATTTGCTCTCGTCAGGCTGATTATAGTATGCATCGCCTCTTGCACATTCTTAATATGGTCCCAACTTCATCTTGTCCAGTGGCTTTATTGCCTGGGATTAATGGAATTTCATGAAGGTTTAAATAACATGATTCAAACATAGTAGTGCTCACCCAAAGCTATTATTCTTACAAATTGAAACATATCTTTCCCCTTTTCGATTTTCAAAGGTGCCAGACATACTGTAGATGTCCTCTCCCTCTCCTTTTGTAGAAGTTCAAGTTTGGAATTCCATCCTCTTCTTTTTTTTCTTTTCTTACAAATAAAGTCTGTTGTTAAAATTTTCAATGCTTCCCTGTCTTCAGATGTTTCCTCCTTACTACTTTACGATTTTTGTAACTCTCTATTCTCCAATCTTGACACCATTGGTATCTCTGCATACTCATCTCTGCAAGGCTTCTTATCAGCCTTTATCAGGTCTGTTGATTTTTCAGCAGGACCTACCCTTGATGCCACCCACTGTCATGAAAATCTATTCTCACTAGTATTATATATCATGTAAGAACCCCAATCTTTAAAATATTCAATTTAGTAATGTTCTCCTCACATTTTTCCCTCCTCAAAGCATCCTGCCTTGGCCATTATGTTGATTCTTGCTCTTCCTTCTGACAGGCAAGTATCATGGATACGTTTTTGCCCAAACCTCCTTAAAGTCTCAGCTTTTTCAATGTCTATGGAAAATTTCACACTAGCATCCAATCCTGTTCCTTCACCAAATGTTTTTTTTTTTACTGGACCGCTCTCCTCTCTTCCTATATTTTATCCAGCAGAGGTTGTTTTGAGTAGGAGTAATAGTTGCAAAGATTTCTCTTGCTTCTTGCTAAAAATCTGATGTCTTTATGAGCTTCGTTTTTCCAGTTTTCTCTTCTAGAACTCTCAGCAGTGGTGATCAATGGGTCATACAATTCTGGCACAACTTCTGCAGGGTCAGATGACCACTTATGAGCACTGCTAACTCTCTCTTTCTTCCTAAATTTTTCCCAACACAGCCTGATGTTTCAGTTGTGTTTCCTTTACTACTTTTTTGCTTTCCTTAATGAGAGTTCTGCTTTATTGTTTTTGATTATAACACCACTAAACATTTGATCAAAAGAAATTTCATGTTGTGAGCATTTTGATCCCTTCTCTTTCTTATTCAGAAAGTCATTCTTATAAGATAAAGAAAAATCACAAGTCATGAAAAGTCATTCAAGTCCAATATCTTATACTGCATATAATGTGACAGATTTGTGTCATGGACATTACAGATCAGCCCCCTAGTGCATTTAACCCAGCCACCAAGTGACCCACAAACTAAAAAAAAATGTAATTACAACAGGTATACTCCATATCTTTCATTTTATCTGGGTTCCAAAATGACAGATCCTATTCAATTATTTTACAATCCACAAATGTATAAAAAACATTTTCGAGTACGAAGCAATAAAAATGATATTCTAACTAAAATAAAATATACCTTTATTTAAAAACACACAAACATATGATGTGGTTCTTCCCTAAATATTAATACTGAACTATGAAGTTATTGGCACTTAAACTGGAGGGACTGCAAATATTAAGGAAGCAAAAAAAGTACCAGGAGCATTGAAAAGTCTTTAAATCTGGGCAAAATCTTGCGTAGCATATTATAGGTAGGCAAAAGAAACAGCAATTACAAAGACAACAAGAGTGATGCTGATGTAATGGAAGCAAAATATAAAAAGGGTTCAGGATTTAATACTGACACATTTCCATACTTGAGCAGCATGGAGAAGCAATTAGAAAAGCATATATTTTAGGGTATAAAATAAAAACCCATTTAATCCATTTATTTTATTCCAACTTTTCTTGTAAGTACTGGTGTGGTAATAGTCCAAGCTTGACAGACAAGAGGCCTCATTTACAAAATTTTGCGCGAATTTGAGAGTGAAAATATACATAGGCCAAAAACAGGAACATGTGTGGGCCAAAAAAAAATCTGATTTATAAAACCTGGAATATGCACATTTCTACACAGTTTAACCATTGTAAATTACAATCATCTTCTTAAATATGCATTTGTGAATGCACCTCAAACCCCACCCAGTTCCACCCTGAAACAACCATGTATGAACCAAGCTAATCAGCCTCATACATATGAAATCATGATGCTGCAGACCTTCTTTGGCTGGTAGAACAGTATCCAGTAGTGAACGGAGGGAGTTTTTAGCAAGAACTCCACATACAATGAACCTTTATTTGGTATGGGTGTCAGCAACAAGTCGCATCATTCCTGAAATGAAATGAAATAAAAAAGTCCCATCTCTGGCTATGAAGTGGATCGCTAGTCACTGGCATAGTGTAATAGGAGGAAGGCAAAACACATCTAAGCTCTCTGATTTCGATCTGTGAATAGCATCTCTAGTTGGAGATAATGCAGCATTATGCCAGAGCAGTTCTGACAATTGTCAGTCTCATCTTGGCATCGCAGATGATTTGCATATTAATAGAATGTAACTGCTTATGGTTAACAAAAGCAGTTTCATTCTTGCTAGGCACCCTTATTGCAATATGAGTGCATTAATGTGCTCCGATTATGTTAGGAAAATCAGACAGTGCTGCAAATTGTCTTTTTGTGTTGGTAACAATATGTTATGTTATATGCATGTGCACCCACACCATACGAAAACTGGATGTAGCACTTTGTCAGTCAGTTAATGGCTTCCAGCACAGTGGGTATGACAATATGAAGCTTGGCTGAGATATTCCTGGCCTGTAGGCCACTTCCCTGAGAAGTGACAACAGGTAGCCAATATACGAGGGGGGACCCAAAAGTAACCGGAAATAAATAAATAACCTAACAACAACAAAATTCCAGTTATTTTTGGGTCCCCCCTCGTATGCTGATGAAAAAAACAACGAAGTTCTTCAGTGTAAATACGCAGCATTGGTCTATTAATAAGGAACTAAAATTATCTCTGTAAATTATATTCATCACATTTCAGTATTAATATGTTTTTCATGTCAGCTCATATTATAATATGGCTCGTGATATGAATTACTATACGTGCAAGTCGTCATTTAGATGGTTTGGCTACATGAACTTGCCTTTGTCCCCGAGTATCTCTCATTTGTCATTATCAAAACCATGCTGGAAGTGAGAAATGTCACTGCTTCTAAACCTTATATTCATGAAACACCTCACACAAGATACCACAGGACACACCATCAGACACTTTTTCCGTGTCCACTAAGCAAATGTAGACAGTATAGGCAAAAACCCATGGCACATCAAATATTTGTGCAAATGTGCAATGCTGATTTACTGTTTCATGGACAGGGTGAAATCCACACTGTTCCTCCTAGATTCAACAATGGAACAGAGAGTCTCTTCAGGGATGCCGCAAAGTGTGATTGATTGTTAAAACACATCCCAACACAACATCATTTTAAAGACTGTTGTTGAACACAAGCCATGTCAGCCCTAAATCCCCACCAAGGTCACAGTCTAGGAGGGGTTTTTTATTGTTATGAAACCTTTAATAGATCCTCATTACTAAAGAGTCAATATGCAACAAAGAATCCTTAATATTGTACAAGATTAAATGTGTTATTCTGCTGTATTCTACAGTACTAAAGTGTACCAAGAGCATTATGAGTAGTTTTAATAACACTTCCACATCAATTACACAATAAAGATGTACGCAAGTTAAATTAATCTTTGTACATTTTTAATTAATGTTAAATAATATTTAGATTGTTTCTATACTGTACGATACACATTCATTCCCTGAAGCAAGTTCTACTTATAGGGTTGGAGGATCGGCACTTGACAGAGACCAACCCTGGGCGAGGCATCAGTTTATCACAGGGCACACTCTTACACTTATCTAAACTCAGTCAAAATAACATGGAGAACTCTAAGATATGGGAGGAAACCAGAGTACCTGCAGACAACCTGAATGAAAACAGGGAGGATGAGAAACTCATTCTACAGAGATAGTGGGTGTGGGTAGTCAAGTCTATGCCCTTTCAGAATATTATTTGTATTACACCTATACTAATAAAAGGCAAAGCCCTCACTGACTCACTCACTCACTGACTGACTGACTCACTCATCACTAATTCTCCAACTTCCCGTGTAGGTGGAAGGCTGAAATTTGGCAGGCTCATTCCTTACAGCTTACTTACAAAAGTTAGGCAGGTTTCATTTCGAAATTCAAAGCGTAATGGTCATAACTGGAACATATTTTTTGTCCATACACTGTAATGGAGGAGGCGGAGTCACGTATCGCGTCATCACGCCTCCTACGTAATCACGTGAACTAAAAACAAGGAAGAGATTTACAGCACGAGTCGCACGCGGGAATGAAGGTAAATGACGTTAATTTTTGACTGTCTTTTAATACTGTGTAAGCATACATATTAACACATGTCCAATTAAACGTGTGCATTTACGGGGTGATTTGTCAGGCTTAAAAGCTCACCTTTTATCAAACGCGGGAACAAAGGTAACTGACGTTGTTCACTGTCTTTTAATACTGTGTAACCATACATATTAACACATGTCCAATTAAACGTGTGCATTTACGGGGTGATTTCTCAGGCTTAAAAGCTCGCCTTTTACTAAAAAGGTAAATGCAAAACTATTTTCAATCAGTTTATTGAAACGCTCCCGTTAAGGATTGCAATAACATATTCGCGAGATAAGAGAACGAAGTAGGGGGAAATGGAGGAACAGCCGCAAACAGCGAAGAGCAAAAAATTAATTAAACAATTGAGAATGGACCGAGTTAAGCATACAAGCATGTTCATAAGGGAAACAAAGCACGGTGTAAAACGTAAGTTTAAATTAAGTTTATAGAAACGCTCCCGCTGCGGATTGCAATAACATATTCGCGAGATAAAAGTTTAATGAGAAGACACGAGGTATAAACGAACCACACGCCGTGGCGCAACGTTAGGGGCAACAGTTGCAACCATTCTATGATCTGCTTCTCGCAACTGAAACACGGCACATGGCGGATGTTAGCCAACTTGCTGACCGCAACGTTAGGGGCTTCAACTATGGCGCTGACGCCACATCTCAGTGCCAACACTTTGCAGACTGTACTTAAAAGACACGCCCTCCTCACTGGACAGTTAAAAACACCAATCAAACTAACGATGACATCAAGTATTACCCAATCAAAAGTAGGAAAGGAGGCATCTTCATAAAATGCGAGTGGGATGATTTGCATGAGACGCTGCTTTAAAAAAAAAATGATAAAAAAAATACGGGATAAATCCCGTCCAGTATTGATTCAAAACGGGACACGCAATTTCATTCTCAAACGCGGCACGATTCCGTATTTTAAAGGACGGGTGGCAACCCTACAGTGCCAGGTAACCACCCATGCAATCAGATTGTGATTCACACTAGGAATGCAATGAATGTAATTACCCCGATCTACATACAAGGCGAAAGTCTTGCAACATTCAAAGATGATGGTTTGGGATAAGTACACCATACAACATAAAAGAGCTTATGAAGCCTTGAACCGAAAAAAGCAAGATCTCAGAGATCGTAAAAAAAAAAAATAGGAGGTAATGTCGTTTTACTCGCTGTAGATTTTAGTCAAACATTACCAGTTATTCCACGAGGGAGACCAGCAGATGAACTCAACGCATGTTTAAAATCCATGCTTCTCCCACGCTCGGTTATATGTCGCGTGTTCTCCGGTAGGTGCACCAAAAAATGTATACATTTAAGCATGTAATGGGCAAACAAAAAATGAGGTATACCCAAAGGCACTGCAGTAGTACTCAATGTAACTTTACTTCTTAAATGTTAATGTTTTACTGTTTAATAATTTATACGCTTCTTATATGTTGTTCAAATTCTTTTATCAAAATACCACTGACAGCGCAATGCACGATAACATGGAGTGAATACACCATACGCATCCGCCCACAGCTGCCCTGCTGTGCGCAGATAGGAGTTGATTCTACAATAAAATAAAATAAAGATAAAAAGAGTAAAACAATCATCACCCATAAAGCGTGTGTGTGTATATATATGTGTATATATATATGTTGATCTGTGGATGTGTATATGTATATATATATATATATATATATATATATATATATATATATATATATATATATGTAGATATGTATATATATGTGTATATGTATATGTATATATATGTTTATATGTGTGTGTGTGTATTTTATATATATAAAACACAGCAACACTCATAACAATGACAACACAATTACATTGACAATCATGTTACGTTATTTTTAAAATGTTTCCTTTTTTTTCATAACCTCTTTAACACACTACTTCTCCGCTGCGAAGCGCGGGTATTTTGCTAGTAACACAATAAACACAAGTTAAATTTCATGCTGAAACACTAGAAACATAGTATTTACTATAGCTCTTGACGTGTGCAATGTGTGTATACATAACTGATTGAAAATACAATAATTACATTGTATTTCTGTTCATTTTTCTGTTATTAATCACATGCAATTTCCTCTTCTTTTTCTTTTTTCCAATGCATGTGTAAATGTGACTAAATACAAAAAAAAACTGGTTGGCTTTCTCATTAAATTAACCCCGTGTTCATAAAATGGCTTGTATTTTACCTGAAAACATATCTTACATATGATTTTAATTACACTCTGTGACCTTTTTCAGCTTTGTGCTTTGTTGCCTTGAACTGAATCATATTAAAATCTTCTTGAAAAGGTCACTTAATAAATTAATTTCCCTTTAAACTGGTTCTCTATCGACTGTTCTCTAAATCTGAAGATTCTGTGGAAGCCATGCTCTTCATTTTTGAACACTGAATGACTCCTAAGATACATAAGATTCACATTTGATTTTTAGAACCCTTTAAACAGAGATGGGGAACATTAAAATTCACCCCACTTTTGATCCCATTTTACTGTACCTGAATGCCTGCTCCCTCGGGCACAGTGATCTTCCAGACACAGTTGAGGCCGTTGAGATAAGGTTCTGGGAATCCAGGGGATAAGATTGTACCCCTTCGTTCTGTGAGGTTACCCCCACAGGGCACTGTAATTGAACAAAGAGAAGAACAAAACTAAGAGGCAGCTATAGTATTGAAATTGTAAATGGCTTCTACTTAAAAAAGTCTCTGCAATAACAGCTTCTAATAGTGCCTATTGTTAATAACATTATAAAGTCGATACTTTACTAAGCAATCCAATGTTGTCTGCTTATCTGTTTGAGATTAAAAAATCCTTTAAATTGGATTTGTCTTTACTTTTGGATTCACTCTCATTCAAAAGATAGATTTGAATAAATGAACTAACTATGCTACTGTTTGAAGAAGCAATTTATTTTCATTCCTAGTCAAATATTAAGGCGCCAATAATTTTAAAACTGTCCTGTACATTACAAATATGTAAACACTAAAGGAAATTATTCATTATACTAGTTCCCTGAATTTAGCAACTGTATATATTAAGGAAAATAACAAGATCCACTGAACTATTTTTGAAGACTTCTTTTTTTGTGTGTGTGTGTATGCTTCACGTACTATTTTCATATTTCAAGGGCACAGATCATAGGTAGCGCTAAACAGAAATAATCCAAAAAATTGTTTTCAAAATATCAGCATAGTATTAAACAAAACCACTTGTACAGTATATAAAAATACAGTATCTTAAATGGCTACTAAGACATGTAGTAATAACTAATGAGATCTCTGGCTATGGTGGAGACTCAACAATCCCCTGGAAACTGAGACAGCAAATTATATCCTTCTTTATGATCATGCAACCTAACATACTGTATTTTTCTTCCAGGTTACAACAAATGTTAAAAAAAAATTGTTTATTAATATCCATTTTAAAGAAAACCTACAAAATGAGAGAGTTTTAAGTGCAATAGTTAACAAAGTTGTCTTACCAACACAAGAAGGAACAGTGCTATTCCATTGTGCCAAGGCTCCTGGGACTGTTTGGCACTCAATGACTCTGGAGCCTTGCAGGAAGTACCCAGGATTGCACTCAAAGCGAATCACTGCGCTTACTGAGAAATTGTTTCCAATTCGCTTCCCATATCGTGGTTCGGGTACAGAGCTGCACTGTGTCGCACTGGTACGTGGAACAGCTGAAGAGTGAAAGGAACTTATAAGAAACCAGAAAATAAAAAACACAAATATATTTTAAAAAACATACAACACTAAATGATGTGCCTATACCAGATATGTCCATGTGATTTGTAACAGTCTTTGAATTGTTACTTCTGTAATGGAAGGTGGGAATTCACTGTATTCTCCACAACATGGTTAATTAAAGTGAGATTGTTGACTATTGTAATGGGAACATTATTGTTTTATGATGTTACTGTTTATTTATAGTGTCACTACTGCATTTTCTATGGGATAAACAAAAAGGAACATACAGAATAACTGCATTTGAACTTAAACGTCTTAGGATTCTGGTTGGTCATATGTGTAGCTGCTTCCTTAAAGCAATGTTTCCTAAATTATGGGGTGCAATACAAACTGAGTCATGGACATGTTTGTAATGGGTTGCCACATGACTGTGTATTAAAATTAGCCTAGTTTGGCCAAGCAAAAATTCTGTGGCAAATGATGCGTTGCCCTCTACTTAGCATACTATTCATTGTGGTATAATGAGGCAAATTTTAAAAAATAATGTTATTTAAGACAAGGTAAATAAACAGCGTCAATTATTTATTTTTTGACTACTTTATTCATTATCCAGCTTCATGAATCAAATGACTAAGTTAAGTAACACTGTTCATACCATTCCTTCAGAAATTATCATGTCTTTGTGCAGCACCCGCTATGAAAAATCATTCATTTCTCTCAGCTTTCCTAAAGCTTATACAGTATTAAGCTTTTACACTGGCTGTGACATTCCAAGGGAATATTTTTCTTTTTTTGAAAGTTAATTATTGTTCTAAGTACAATATGCTTGCTTTCCACATTTCTCTTTAAGTAATTTTCATGTGAGAAATTTGCTTGAATGGTAATAATAATAATAATAATAATAATTCATTACATTTATATAATAAAAATGTTTACTGATTTTTATTATATAGCTATTGTTATTTGTCATTGTAAGGCTCTGCTTTTATTATGGTAATAATCCTCTTCCTGGTTCCCAGTATGGCACTGATTTTCTTTTTTGGGTCTTCAAATTAAAAAGTTTAAGAAACAAAGAATGCTAAAGTTAATCAGGGTTGCTCATGAAAATGAAAACTACAACAAAAAAGTGCTAAAATCTAGAAGGTATTACTCTGGGTCTGACTATACTATATGATATTGTACTGTGTTGTACTATGCTACACTATACAATACTATACTATTACTATACTATACAAGCAAGAGTTACTTTGAAGTAAAAGTACGTGCAGCAGTTGTGCTTACATTTTTTCATCCATTTCTGTTTACACTCAGAGAATTTAGCGATTAGGGGAGTTATGCTTAAAGTATAAAATCAAGTATTACTTGCCACCTCATTATGGATCAAAATAAAAAAAAAATAAACATAGAATCTTGTTTAATCAGAGTGGATTCAAACATCTAGAATAATGTCTGACATTTTTCCAAATACATAAAGTGACAGTTGCATGTACAGCATAAGTTTTCACTTAATAAAGGCCCTATAAGTAGTGAGGTCACACACATGTAAATCTGAGTAACAAAGAAGGTAATGCATTACAAGTTATTAATTACTTTTCCCAAGTTGTAATGGGACTACTTTACTCATTGCTTCTGGAAAAAAGTAATCACATTAATAATTACTTTACTTTAATTTTAAACAACTCTCTAAATTAAAGCAAATATATACCCATTAGAAAGAACAGGGATGGCACCTATGTGCCCTTTCAGTGCTCTAATTAGGAAGAAATAACCAATAGCAGTGAATGTGAATCCAGCAGTTAAACAAGTAAACAACATGACCTACACCAGCACTTGTGCAATTTCAAGCATGCAGTCCTGCAAGTACAGGCCTTTAGTACACAAACTATTTCTTAATAAAAAATTAATCTTAGCAATTAATAATAAAACAGATTAAACCAAACACTTGCAAACATAGATACAATACACTAGAAAAGTGTTACTAGTGTGGCAGCCAACAGATGAGGGTTCTTATTGACCAAAAATGGCTAGCTACCTGCAGTGTTTATTGAGTAAAACAATCAAAATGCATGTCTCTGTATGTCTCTCCCATCAAAAAGGCTCTTGACAATCAAAATAATTTATTAGCAATTTGCAATTAGCTATCTTATAATAGGCAGCATGGTGGCGCAGTGGTAGCACTGCTGCCTCGCAGTAAGGAGACCTGGGTTCGCTTCCTGGGTCCTCCCTGCGTGGAGTCTGCATTTCCTCTCACAGTCCAAAGACATGCAGGTTAGGTGCACTGGTGATCCTAAATTGTCCCTAGTGTGTGCTTGGTGTGTGTGTGTCCTGCGGAGGGCTGACTCCGTGCCAGAGATTTCTTCCTGCCTTGCGCCCTGTGCTGGCTGGGATTGGCTCCAGCAGACCCCCGTGACCTGTGTTACGATGTAGCGAGTTGGATAATGACTGACTGACTATCTTATAATACCTAACAATTAAAGTAATGTTTAAGACTTTATTTACTTATGTTACACAGTCTTCAACATTTTCACATAAACATTAAATATATGAAAACATCTAGATGCACAGTTCTTCATTTTATGACACATGACACTGATCAAATTTTCATTTGATTGGATATCAAAGACTTGCTTTCCTCAGTTAAACTAATTCTTTATGAGTTCTTTGATCAAGAGGCAGTACATCACAGGGAACAAAAATGTTAATGCTGCTTTCGTATTTTTAATTATAATAGTTCACACACAGACACATAGCATGGTTCTCTTTGCTCCATCTTGATTAAACTAGAATTAAGTCCTCTCTGTTACTCAAATTCTTTCAATTCATTTTAAAAATGATGAGTTGCTATCTTTTAAAGTAAGATACAAAAATGTATTTCTTAACAAGCTATGTTATTGTGTGTGTTTAAATAGGCGTTGGTGTTGTTGTTTGTTATAATATTTCAATATTTCTAGAAATTCTAACAACAATATATTTTCCCTTGGCACAAAAGATATTGTCTATTTATTTACAGTATTTATGTTTACCGCATTTCCCCAATGATAGGCCGGGGCTTATTTTACAAACCTGCATATTGGGTGTGGCTTGCTTAAATGGGACGGCCTATCTAAAAACATTTCAGTCGCCATTACTCATTCCTTCATTTTGATGGCTATTGTTGAAACTATTTGATTGTCCTCACACTGAGCGAGAATCCATTTTTTAAGTCGCTTCTCTACGTTTGCCCAATTTGCTTTACCTGTACGCCTTGCACACCAACGTGGAGGAAGCACGTGTAAAGTTTCCTCATCTTTCCGGCAATTTCTCAATTGTTTGTCATCTACTTCTTAAATTCTGCAGCGTAGGACTTGTGTTGCGGCATGATATTGGTAAGTGCAAAATTTTATCAATTTAATTGTTCACGTTCAACTATAATGTCACTATAGAGTTGCAAAGGCCTAAAGGGACGTGCCAAATTAGATGCTTTTGCTTCAAATTGGCAAATTCAGTAACGCCACGGCTAATAACATGGGGCGGCTTATCTTTGAGTTTTAAAATATAAATGAGCATTTTCTGCGGCTTATAGAATGGAGCGGCCTATCGTTGGGGAAATACGGTATATACAAGATGGCATAAGGGGTAGTCTTTAATGAGCACAACATAATGGGCTTTTCAGTAAAAATATGTTTTATAAGAATAAATTGAATTTCAAATCCTCGAGAATTATGTGCTTTGTTAATGTTTCGGTGTCATTTCTGAGTTACTTCACACATTCCAAAGAAATATGACAAGGTGTATTTGTGATGCAAAAGTTGCATGGTATGCCTGATTGTGAAGCGTGTGGGTAACTGTGCTATTACATTCCTGTCTATCCCAATTTTTGATTACTGCAAGGAAAAGTTCAGACTCCTGCTGTAAAAAAAGAATTCAGAAAATCAATGGTTATATTTTATGGAATATACAGTATACTATTTATACACATGTTCATAACCAGAATAAGATTCATTTTAACTATACCTTGATATACAAAGTGGAAACCTCGAGAGGTAGCATGTCCTCTGGCATTAAATTTGATTAAAATTTGATTGGAGCTTGCCAAAGGGAGTGATTCACCTAGAAAAAGGTAGAAATAAGAATGAAAACAGCCAGAAAACAAAGTGTACACTTGAAAATTCATTGTGAGGTATTGGGTTTAGTTTCCAGAGCTATTTAAAAGGTTTTCTATTTAAAATAAAACTTTGCCTTGCTATTCAAAGATCTTTATTTTAAAGAAAGAATATTAGAACAATCTAGATGAGAACATGCCATTCAGCACAACGAAGCTCGCCAGTCCTATCCACTTAATTTTTCTAGAAAAACATTGAGTTTTGAAAGTCCCTAAAGTCTTACTGTCTACCACTCTACTTGGAAGCTTATTCCAAGTGTCTGTGGTTCTCTGTGTAAAGAATCTGAACCGCTAATTAACAGTGCATCTACAGTAAAGATTACTGTCTTTCCGATGCACATAGATCTTCTACACCAGACGTTGGGATGCCACAACTCTGAATGCATTTGTTTTTATACATACACTGTAATTTGTAAATCACACACCTACAGATATTAGAATTTGTGAGCAATGGCAGGTGTCAATTTATTTTTACCCTTTTGTAAATGAAATAGACATGAAGGAAAGCAACTAACATTTCCTTATAATACCAAACTTGAATTTGACTTTTTCAGTTCATTAAAAATCTGTGTTATTGTGCTTTACGTAGCTGTTTGGAGTAGCACCTCTGGCACATAATTTAAATATTTTGTTTGTCGAAAGGAAATATTGCAAAACAAAGGTCATGGATAGCCTTGGATCTCACATGGTGTGAATCTATAGGGCACCTTCAACGCAGGTCTCCATACACTAAAGAATGTCAAAGTACCAGATATAGTTAGACAGTTAGATAGCAACGCTTCTGTCATCCGCAACGCCTTATCCCTGCCTGTTATAAAGCTTCCTCCACTTATCTCTATCCTGTACTACTTCCTCCAGGTTTTTTTTACCTCTTGATTTCTATATCACCATATCTTTCTACCTCTTCCTTGGCCTTCCACACATATGGTATCAAATGGGGTTCTCAAAACATATTAGGAAGGAATACACAAAATATAGACCAAAGAGTAAATTGTTTGTCAGCTTCCAGATATGATTTCTCACTTACTCTGTTATTTGTCATATATAACCCCACTACTATTTTGATAACCCTAGCCTCACATCACCAGTAAGCCTGAGCCTAGCTGTATTCCACCCTAAGGCAGATTTAATTCTCCAAGGAAGCTCCAGAATCCTCAATAAGATGAATGACTCAGCTAAACCCCCAGATGCTTAGCTCCTTGTGATGTTTTTCATGGATGGGTGGGGAAATGCTGGTCTTGGGCCAGCCCTTCCAAACTCAGCTCTGTTGAACAAATGGGCCCCAGCTTCAGTAGCAATGGCCCTACATTGTTACATGTCAATCAGGATTTTTCGTAACCTCTTGCCCTCCCTACTTGGCCACATCTACTAAGGGGCAGGTCAGGAATCTCCAGCATGTGCTGGACATCCTGCCTGCTAGGGTCATAACCAAACACTATATGCCTTCACAAAGGTTTCATCTTTCTTTGTCTCCTGCCATAGTGGCTTTGCCCTTTGTCCTAACAAGGCACCAAATCGTATAGTTTCTGTTCCCCATCTTCTCACAAAGGTCTTTTAAGTTGATCTTACTTGATAAATGTTATATTCTCTTGCTCTCAGACATACAACATGGTATGCATGTTTCCTGTGTTTTTTGCCTACCCAGTTGTGCCCTTGACCCTTTGCCAGCCACACACCTCTTCACAATGGCTACCCAATGCCTATAGGACAACTGTGAGGAATGAACAAATAAACTAATTTATTTATCAATAAAAAACTAATAAATAGTTCAGGTACAGGCAAGCAAATGTGTTCAGATGTTGCATTTACTTTGTCATTTAGATCTAAAGTTAAAACAGAATTTTGAATTTGTTAGAAATACAGGCTCTGAAAACTGTACTAACAATTTTCTACTGGAAAACCTGCAAAAAAAACCATTGCCCCAGTGACTAAATTTTTGTCTCAGTATTTTTGCTTCAGAAGAAAAGTATGTGTGTTAAAAAAGCAATTTAGCATTTTATGGCTGAATGTAGTACAAATGCCACTTGGGAGGGAGAATTTGTTTTGTGAGATAAGATATAAGACTGAATGCAGTGGAAACACTGAGATGCTCAGACAGTATATTTTTCTTTTCCAGAAAATTAGACACACAAGAAGCCCAGAGATTCCCAGGGTTGTTCATTAGGAGGCTGACTGAGGTATAAGAGAAATCAGAAAGCTGCTCTCTGTAACGCCTGGGCTACATGTACTGAGCTGACAATTTCAAGAAGCAGGACAGTTAGGTAAACTAGACTGGGAGTTAAAATCAAAGAGATACGAGACTATATTTATTACCAGCAAAGCAAGTGGTCATAGGCAAGAGGTTTGGGAAGTGTGTGTAGTCAAAAGGATTAACACTGAAAAGTAACAGACATATTGTACTGAATGTGCAAAGAAGGCATGAACTAGCCGCTCTTAACAGCTTCATTATGTAGTACTAGGGTGTTGTACCCTCTAAGTCATTATCAGTGTAGTGAGAAGTCAAGTAAAATTACACCTTTTATTGGCCAACTAAAAAAAAATTACAATATGCAAGCTTTCATGGCAACTCAGGCTCCTTCTTAAGGCAAGATACATTTCGACTTACTTGAAAGCTTGCATATTGTAATCTTTTTTAGTTGGCCAATAAAAGGTGTCATTTTACTTGACTTCTCGCTAGCTTCATTAAGAAAAATGTGTTTAGAAAGCACATTAAACAGATGAAGCAGTCTGCTCTGAATAAAATTCCAATGTATCCTGAGAAAAACTTACATTCTAATCCCTTTAAAATTATGTGCCTAACTACTGTGAAAGCTTGTAGTAAGCCTCTCTTTATGTTACACTCAAAGAGTCTCTTTGTAATATATTCAATATTTCCAATCTTATCCCTTTGAAAAGGAGTGGACACATGCTTTTGTACTAATTAAAACCTGGATTATGTATTCATTTGTTAAAAGAGAATAACAAAAAAGCATCAATCAATTCAATTTATATGCAACAGGATAATCTCCTTATTCCTTCTGCTGGAATCCAATGAAATAAGATAACGGAAAACCATCAGTTTTAACTTGGGCTGTGCAAAAGCCAGCCCGACATTACACACACGCTGAAGTGCTCCACCTGCAGCTTAGGATCTGTCCCATCCAAGGGGTAGAGGGAGTTCTGCTTTGACTGTCTGGAATTTGAGAGTGTATATGTAAGCACAAGTCCCTGGTTAGTGACTGGCAGTGAGCCGAAATGACACAGAGGAAGAATTCATAGACTGAGGTAGAGATGATTTTGAGTTTGGGGGAATCTTAGACAGAAATAAATTTTAGTCACATTATCAGAAAAAGGGTACCTTGAAACATGAATAATGGTCAAAGTGACAACTATTTTTTGAGAATCTGCCTTTTTGACTTGCATGAGCATAGGATTATCCAACTTTCCTGGGTTTTCAGAAACAAAAACAAAGATAAAATAATTTATGCAGGTGTGTCTTGGCCTGTGTCTTCAGTGCCGTAATGTTGCCTGCTATAGGGTGCACTTCATTTTTAGCTGAGTTCAGACCCACCAGTTTGGGAAGGCCTCAAGAGGCTAAGCCTGCCCTATCAGACTGCAAAGCCTGCCCATTATTTATTTATTTATTTTTTATGAAAAATACTCTTTTGTATGAAAAAAAGAATATTAAAAATGTGTTGAGGGAATGTGTTAAGGGCTTCAAACTGAAAAATGTAATGCGGATGGGTTATGTTGAAACACATGCACTAAATTCTCTTCCACTTTAGCTTGGAAGTGGAGGATGAGCACTCTGAAAACCAATGACCCCCAGGACCTCCTGAAGCCCTGCCTCTTCTGGTCCCAGGAATATGTAACCTGCGTGATGGGAAGAAATAGCTGCTTATTTCGAACCTGCGTCTGTTGGAGCCTCGCTAGCCCGCAGAGGCATGGAATTCTTTAAACCTTGGCATGCTCACAGAAGTTCTACTGCTACTGTTCTTTTTTTTTTTTTTTTTTTTGTTCTGTAGTTAGTAGCACTGCTGCTAAAAAATGGGTATCTCCAGGGGACCTTGACATTTTATCGTGTCTTGTCCCATTTCTCCCACAACATCTTTAATTGAAAGGTGCCCTTTCAGCAACCATGCTCAGACAGTTCATTTGGTGCTGGTGGTAACTCAGTGTAACTTTAGCCTGGAGCTTGTGCATGCGTACCACCTTGTCAATATAGACATTTGATAATTGCACAGCAGAGAGCATCATTTTTCAAAAAAATACGTTATGTAGATTAGATTGTGCATGAACTCATCCCTGAAACATTTATTACTGAAATAAAATGGAGAGAACTCTGCCACCCAATCTGTTATAATAACAGATGACCCCCACATTGATGGTAATCAGAAACAGAATGAAGCTATCAACTGGTACGAAGAGGGCTTGCATGAGTCTTATTCACAGAGGAGGCGGCACACAGATTCAGATTAAAACACAAGTGCCAAGTTTGTTCACTGTGGAGGACCTGGTCACAGACACTCCTAAATAGGTTAAATTCTACATATACACACACACACCGAGCTCCACAAGCTGCGAGTTATCACTTTCATTTCTTTCTGCTTTGTTGCATGTTTGTTTCTTTTGTAATCATGTTTGTGTTACGTACATGTTATGTCTACTTTGGTTCTGCTCTATTTTGGGGTTGAGTGCATGATTATTAATAATAATTATCTATTCCATTGTTGTTAGTTGTCTTCTTGAGCAAAGGAAATCCTGTTACAAACCACCTCTTCAATCTAGTGCTTAAATGATAAAAGCATTAGCATTATTTGATTAATAGTAATTTTTTTGACATCAATACTTTATTAACATAGCTTTTTGTAAAAAAAAAAAAAAAAAAAGGCTAGTTAAGAATTTATTCAATATTTTATATTGGAAATTCATAATGAAAAGTGTCCGTCCACAGAAGTGCAAATACAGTGGAACCTCGGGTCACGAACATCTCGGACCACGTACAAATCAGGTTACGACCAAAAAGTTCACCAAACTTTTGCATCTGTTCATGACCACACACTCGGGTGACGAACAAGCCAGTTTCCCTTCCGGTTCGTACGCACCGATGATTTCCGCACATGTTCAGTTTCTCCCTGTGCATTTCCTGTGCAGCGAGACCGCAAGCGAACGATAGAGAGATAGACAGCGCGAGAGTGTGAGCGAGTGAGAGAGAAAGCGCGCGAGAGAGAGAAAGTGTGAGCGAGAGAGAATGCGAGCGAGCGTATATATATTTACATATAGTTCGTATAGTCTGGAACAGATTAATTGTATTTACATACAATCCTATGGGGGAAATTACTTCAGGTCACGACCAAATTGGGTTGCGACCAGAGTTTTGGAATGAATTACGGTCGTGACCCGAGGTTCCACTGCATCTGTCTTAAGAGTTGGTTTGGGCAAGAGGTCTGGTTGAGCTGCTGGTTACTATACAAGCTTTTGGATTTATTTGCACTGTTCAGTTACTCTTTGTGTTTTCTTATATATAAAAATAATCAAAACTGACTCTTCTGGCTGAAATTGGAAAAATTGTAAAGTTAGGTCAACTGTAGACTAGTGCAAAGTTTCTTTACCTGTAAAAGAAACAATACAGGAGACAGACTATGAAGGTCTCAAAAACTGAGATTGCTCTTCTGGCTCACAGTCATATTTCATACCAGCACAGTACTCCAGAAGAAAATTTGACTTTAATCTGTTGTTACCATTGTAATTGCACAAATGTTTTGGTAGTTCTATGAATGCTTAAAATTGCTTCAATTAGTGTTTAAATTAAAAGAAGTGGCTTGTTCCTTTAAAGCAAGATCAAGAGAAGGATATTCCGTTCCATAAACTCAGCATGAACAGCTGTGTTTAAGCCAGATGAACTCTTCTTATCCTGGTCAAACTCTACAAATATATTAATAGCAAATTGTATATGGGAAAATGGAAAGAGTTAGATTGCTTCATATAACAGCCATGCTCTCGTCTACTACAAACAAGACACATTCTTAAATTATGATTAAGAGGTAAATATTCATTGATTCATTCATTTATGCACTTACTCTGTCAGTACTTGGGTTTATTAAATATAAATAAACACACAATATAAAACAGTATCAGCAATTCATTAAAAAATGAAACAGTGAAAAGTATAAAAGTGAGACAAAAGGTATTATCAAGATTGATTAATTTAAAAAAGGAAAAGAAGAGTTCAATTTTCCCAAACAGCTACAAGTCTAGCTTCAGATGATGTCAGTCTGGGTTTTTAATGGAAAAATAATTTTGAATTTAACAATAGCTAATCATATTAAGGTAGCATCTAATACCAGAGGGGAACACGTCTACCAGAGTGCCCATTCATGCACATACAGTATACATGCTCACATTTTCTCATAAACTAACACATTTAGGATAAAGAATAGCTAGACTGGAGATTCCAAAGAAAACTTCAGTTATGTTTGTATCTAGAAAGTCATTGAATTCATCCAGTGACCTAAAATATGGCTGACGTTTGTCTATTAATATCTGTCATGTAGAAGTTTATATCATAGTTGAACGTTATGTTTGATGGCCAAATTAGAAGCAAATAAAGTAGAACAATCAAGGAATGACAATTAGCAGCAAATAAGAAATGCTGGAGGTTCATAAAATAAAGCAAGAGGAAGGCGTTAACAGCTTAAGGGTGTAGTGACAAACCAAGAATTCATGGTATGGAAATACAACTACCAGTGCATTAAGAACCGTTTCTGTAGGCATCTTCACACTGGTGAATGAAAAAAAGCATTTGGGGAAAAAAATCCAATTGAATTAACTTGATGCTGGTTCTTCTGTTCTGTTCCAGACTTGGACATCTTAGGCTTGAAGCTCTTGATGTTTTCACTGTGACCCCTGATTTACTCCCGTTATCCAAAAAAGAAAGAAAGGGAAATGAGCAAATCTCTAAATTTTTTGTGTTTAGGTGGAACCTATAATGAAGTGAGATCCCATCTCAGTCGGGTTTATGCTGTGTATTTTTTCTCCACAGAACTTTATCTTTAAAATGATACTGTTAAGACATTAGATGAGTAGATCTTTTATTTGAAGACAAGCCAATCTTAGATACTGTAACTTCCAATGACCCTAAGAATGTATTTTTTGTTAAAAATATTGTAAAGAAATGCTTTATGTTACTTTATCAAACTTGTATTAACAGTTCAAGCCATACATTTTAGCTCTTGAGATGGAAGCTATTTCACAGTACTGAGATCTGAGGTAGCGTATACACATCTTTCTGATATCATGAACACACAAATAATTTCCATTATAGTACTATTTCTCTAGAGCACAGATACCCCTTTGAAATTCTTTGCAAAACTTGTCTGTTAAAGTACCTGTATGGGATCCTGAGAGCGAGCTTAGAAGCCGGGCATGCTGGGTAGGTCCATCATACACTTCAACCACATCATTTAATGCTGTCTGGAAATACGCAAACTGGCCAAAGACAACTAAATAAAGAAGGAAAAAGGGAGGTGAGATTCCAAAATCTGTAAATACGTATTTGAAAGTTTTCCTTTAATGTATTACAATATTGCAGTTACATGAATCATAGAGTTCTTCATTGAGCAGTGGCGTAGCGTAGTGGGGGCGACAGGGGCAGCCCGCCCCGGGCGGCACTTTTAGGGGGCGGCAAAATTTCACAATAAATAATAATAATATCTTGTAAAAATTTGAACCATACCTAAATAAGGGGGCGGCGGAATATTCCTCCGCCCCGGGCGGCTGACACCCACGCTACGCTACTGTCATTGAGTTATGCTAAAAGTTTATTTCAGCAGTGCTCAATATTTTTTAGCAAGGCATGCTTACATTTACAATGGATTTAGGCATTTATATGTAGATGGGTACTTAGGAGAAGTGTTTGCTCTCATTTCAGTTCAATCTTCCTTTAATGCTCTACTAGACCATGAAGATGAAATTAAAAAAAAGAAACATTGGAACTGTGTGTTAAATCTACCAGATATTCTCAACAGACCTTTATGTGTTCATACTTTTCAGGACTTTGTACAGTGTCACAAAGTTTTAAAAATATACATACAATCCTTTTAATACACTTTACAATATATTTAATTTGTTCAATGAGATTTTAAAGTGATGCCTTCATCTGCAAAATGATTCTGCACCTGTCTCTGATTAAATGTACATGTTTAAACATATTTATCATTCTTGAATGGAAATAGTGTGCCACAAAAGTCTTAGTCTATAAGTTTATTTTCCACCTTAGCCAATACTATTTCAAAAAGGTGTGTAAATGTCAAAGAAATAAACAGCACTGCTGTAATATAGATCACTGCCATTTGATCCACAGTAGCAATGAAAACAATAATGAGACACTGAGCTAGAAGTATAAAATCAAGGAGGGAAATATAAAAAATGTATTTAAGAATACAGGTTGTGCAAATATATGTAATTTCACAGTGGCAGCAGCATTATTATATTTAATTGTTTTAATTGCTTAGCAAATTGCTATATCCAAGAGGCATGCAAGGCAATTAAGGTAATTATTAGGTTCAGGTGCTGCTGCATGACAAACCAGGAGAAAAGAAAAATAGCAAAGAAACAGCTAAGAAGGTGAGGCAAAGAAGGCAACTTTATCAGCCTAGCAGGTTTCTTGAAGTGTCTGACAGATTATAACATTGAATGTTATACCCTCTTATGGCACTCATTTAAACAATTTTTATTGATTCTCAGCTATACGTGCAGTAATTATATGTATGGTACTTGCACCTGCTTTGCAATATCTACATACTATTTGTTCATAGAGACATGAAAATTACTTATAGAAACACCTTCTACATAAAACAGAATTACTTTGTATGTAGCAATGGGTTTCTAAAAGTTTCAAAAGGGTTAAAGGGCAGTTATGTGACAATGGAAGAGTCGGGTAGGGGCACATCTTTAAAAGAATGACCTATCGTGACTAGTAGCGCCTTGAAGTGTCAATGTGGGTAAACAGCCACTGCAGGCAATAACCCCATTCATTTCAAAGATGTCCCATATCCTTTATTACTCAAAAAACTCTAAAGTGAGGAAAACATCACAGGGGACTAATAGAAATCTAGGAGATTTTATCAGAACACTAGGTAGCAGGGATGATTACTGTATGGAAGAGGTCTGATCCTGCTGTATACTAAAGAGGGAAGACAGCATGATGCAATCAGGAGTGACTGGTATGTTAGTTTGGGCTCAGAGATGTGGGGATACCCAAGGCTTTCCAGATCTCATGTAAAGTGTACCTTTCACAATGCATTCCTGTCTCAGGAAGTGATTCCAGGAATAGTTCCAAACATATCCCATGGGGTTGTATTTGAAGGTCATGGCAGTGGTCCACTGTTCATGACTGAGCTGAGTTAAGGGTCCACAACAAAACCAGGCAAGTATTGAAGTCAAAGTACAGGGAGGAGATAATAGGGGAAGGGCAGCAGTATTTGGGTGCTTAAAGCTCGTTGCTTTTGAGTGAAGCACAAGCACCTGATAGTCAGGAACTTGACCCTGCATAGCTCAACCTAGTAAAATGAGTTTCAATTTCTTTTACTGTTTTCTTTTTCAACTTGTGTCCTGTCGTAGTGCATTTGGTTAATTGAAAATAATTTCCATATATACAGTATTTTGAAACTGGCACACATTGCTTCAAGTTAAGGTGGCAAAGGAAAATGCCCTTTGATAATACTTATACTGTATTATGTATATATTGTAGTATCCAATCCCAGGAAGGCAAATAAATCTCACAAGCAAGTGATGGTAATTGTCCAAAAAACTAATCAATGCTTTTATTTCTTTTCTTCTGACTTCACCGGCCAAAAAACAACGTACTCAGGACAAACAAACAAACAGGCACTGAACTAAAAACCACCCCACACAACGAGTTAAACACACTCCTTTTTTGACCTTAACCTCCTCTCCAAACTCTCACCTCCCCAACACACCAGAGGTTGCTTATTAAGAGTGGCAGTTGTGTCTGCTCTGCCCGCCCCTCTCCACAGCACTCTGTGCAGCCTCCCCCATACACCCCTTTTTAACTTTTTAGAACACACTGCCTCAGTGGTAATTTCTTTCCCATATCGTTACAAAAAATTATATATATTATATATATAAATAACATTTACAGTTGTAACACTGACATGTTAATGCAGGTTTAACACTGCATGTTCAATCCCAAGAGAGAATGGTTCTTTATTTTTACATTGCCAAACTATTTCCATTGGAGAACAGTTTAAATCGAGTGATCTGTTTAAGTGAAAACTTTGTGAGGCCAGTTCACAATTATCATTGCTGACATCACACATTCACTGTTAGGAGAGAATAATGCCAGATCGATGGCACAGAGTGGTGAAGAAAATAAAGGGAGCATAAAAATGTATTATGAAAGACTAAAAGTCTGTGCTTACATGGTCCACAAATGGCAAAAATTAGTAAACCGCAGAAGATAAAAATATTTTGGATAGTTTAGAATTAGCTGCGCTCAAATGTGAAGTGTTACATATTGTGAATGGCTGGCCATATCCCACTATATATATATATATATATAGCTGATCAATAGTAGGCCCCTTTATGTGCACAAAGTGGGCAATAAAGATAGATTTTTATTTTTGCAAAAAACATTTCTTCTACAGCATTGTTCTCTTTTTAGTATGCTTGTGTTTTCCTCCACATTCAATTAATCACCTAAACAGAAAAACTTCTATGAAACTCCCCACCTTTCCACATCAATCAGAGTGACACTTTGCATTATCACTGCAGGTTATGTCCTGCTAGATTTTGGAACATTTACAAATGTAAAAAATATAACCCATTCTGTCCTGCCTGCTGACATTCACTGACACGGAATGGAATGAAATATTTTTGCTCTGTAAAAGAGGTATAAGTGTTTTGCTCAGGGTTTCACAGTGATTTAGCTATGGGCAATGAACCAAAAACACTGGAAAATGAATTGCTCAGAATCACTAAAGTCTGTTCATAGTGATAACCTTCAAAGTTGGAAAAAAAATCTCACCATAGTCCTTGTCTACCACAATGGAGTAAAGACAGCTCTGTCCACTGGAGTAATTGCCAGGGAAATTTGGAGAGAGCACCACGCCATCTGAGCCAGTGTACTGTCCTCCACATGGAGCTGGGGGAGTGAGAGAAGAAACGCATGAGCCAACAAAAGTTCAGCTTGAAATCAACAATGTACTACAGACGTTATTCAGGACACCAGCATAAGCAAAATTTAGACCATTGTACTATACAAAATATAAAACTGACGTAGAATTGTAAAAAAATAGGAATTTCCAGGTATACCCTTAACACTAAAGAAATGGTTGTGCTCTGCCAGCAGAAAACCATTCCTTCAGTCCTGAGTACAAAACACATCTATAAATACTAGCTCTGGGTTACAAATTCTTAATGGCATCATCAATCTAAAAGACACAAGACAGCATGATGTAAAAGAAAACAAGAGAAGGTTTCTTCAAGGTGGACAGTGATAAGAAGCATCTCTTCATACAAAGTTGTGAGACACTGAATGAAGCTGCCTCGTCATGGTGGTGTAAATACATTCCCAAGAAAAAAATAGAGTATGTATGGTGCTCTGTGAACAAACACAAACCAGACTTCTTCTTCTTATTATTTATTTTAATATAATAGTCTCAAACACACTCCAGATCATGTATGCGGGGGGCAGGTGCCAATTTTGGCAGCACCTGATGCAAAACAGGGACTGGCCTCTCAGAGTCCACTCATAGACACACTTGCAGAGTCAAAATGAAATTTCAACACCGGTGCCTTAGTGGGTGTGAGAGGAAACCTGAAGTATATATGGGAAGGACGTGCAACAACATTAGGTAGGATTAGAACCTGGAATACTATATCCAATAGGGAGCAATGCTAACTTATAATATAATTTAGTTTGATTCAAGAAGGATGAACACTATGATGTAGGCCAAAACAAATCACTATTATAATTTCACTAGCAAAATACCCGCGCTTCGCAGCGGAGAAGTAGTGTGTTAAAGAGGTTATGTAAACATATATATATATATACATAAACATATATATATATAAATATATATATACATATACACATATCTACATATACATATATATACATATATACATATACACATCCACATATATATACATATATATATATACACATATCAACATATATATACATATACACACATACATACACATATACATACACACACACATACATATATACATAGACATACATACACATACATATATATATATATATACACACATACATACATACATACATACACACATTTATCTATATATATATATATATAAAGGAGAGTTGGGATCCGAGAGACTGTGTTTGTGGAGGGATGGAGAGTTAAGGCGGGTGTTGGAGTCACGTGATCATCTCCCCTCCCATTCACCTCATTTCATTCACTTCATTTCGCTCCGAGCTGAGCTCCGCAGCTGGCGCGGTCTTGCTGTTCTTGATTTGCTTTTCACATGGCCAACTATACGTTGCATGCTCAAGAGTAAGCTCAGTGCACAACTTGGTCATATTACAACCGGAGGGGCGAACTGACAACATGGTATACAAAGAGATCCTTAACAAATAATTATTGGTATAATTTCCCTCAGTTTATTATTTAAAATTTTAAAGCAGTACTTCGCCGCTGCGAAGCGCGGGTATTTTGCCAGTATATATATATACACATACAGAGACATATATATACATATACATATCTACATATATATATATATATATATATATATTGCATAGTCATAGTAAATCATAACATCCGAGCCATTTTAGAATCACGAATACAGCATACAGGGCGCCCTGGAGACTATGCAAACTCCCCTTTTAACTTCTACTTTTCTTATTAAACAATGAATTAATAAATATAAATATTGTGTCCTGTCCAGGGGCCTCATGCATAACACCGTGTGTAAAATTCACACTAAAACATGGCGTACGGACAAAAGCAGAAATGTTCTTACACACAAAAAAATCCAGATGCATAAATCTGTGCGTTCGCCAACTTTCACGTTCTTCCGCTCCATAAATCTCGGTCAGCGTGAAGAGTAACGCATGTGCACATGCCTGCTGCCACTCCCAAACTCCTCCCAGAATTATGCCTCTTTGACTATACAAACCAATATAAATAGCCCTAAAGCTCAGGGTTCTGTGAAAAGGCAATGGCAAAAGCACGGGGGAAATAGAAGAATTTCAGTGAATACCAAGTGGAGGCAAGGGAAAACATACTATTTGTTGGTTTAAACAGTGGTAGAAACATCAAAAGGAAATTGATCAAGTGACTCGAAAGCTTAAGTTCACAAAGTTGCACAGTCCCCAAAATATAAAAGAAGTTGTCAGATATCAAAGTCGCTGTGAAAAGGCAAGTCGTAGCCCACCGTCTGAGTATCATATGAAAGCTTATTAGGATACAGAGGGGAAAAAAAAATAGGGACACAGTGGGGAAAAAACCTTGAAATGTCAAATGTAATCTCAAAATTTCCACTTTAATCATGTAGTTTATTTTGTCATTAAAGTAGAACATCATAAACTTCCATTTTTAAATCGTTTAATTTACTAGTTTTTCAAATACCATCATAACTAAAGTAGCACATTAAATGCTTTGTTTTGTATTTGTTCTTCTATGTGCTCTGTGTGTGTGAATCACTACGTGCTTCTTAAACGGGCTTTCTCTTCCTCCGACTGGACACAGAATCCATTATATTCGTGATATTACAGCTCTCTGAATAATTAAAATACTGAGATGTATACTTGATATCATTTTCATGATGATAGGAATTAAAGCATGTATTAAACATGGGAACACGGTGGCGCAGTGATAGTGACGAGCCGGTGCCTGGTCCAGAGATTGTTCCTGCTTTCCCCCCCCCCCCCCCCACAAGATGCTTGCTGCGCCGTGTGCAACCGTTGATGAAACAATTTATTGCAGCAGTACTGTCTCTTTCAAACGTACTAACCACCAATTCCTGTCCTTCCTTTTCTTTCTCGATATACCCAATCACCACACAATCAGCTCTGTAGTAGACGTTGAGCCATCTGTAAGCTGAGAACGCCGATTCTTCAAAACTTTTAAGGAACATTGAAATATCTTCATAGTACATGTTTAATTATTCTATCCATCTATCCTTCCAGTGTCACGCCAGCCCCAGCAAGAAAACAGTGCGAGGCAGGATCAATCTGTGAATGGAGCGCCAGCTCCTTGCTAGCGCTCTGACACTGTGTCCTCATATGTTTAATTATTAACAATATAGATATTTAAATTAAGTTAAAGTTTTATCTGTATAATATAATAAACATTTTGCTGCATGTCATCTTAAAAATGTTATCGTCATCATATGTAAAGACGCGCTTTATAAAGTGGCTCAGGTTGTGCAATATTATAACTGTATTGCAAGTTTACAGTGAGGCGACTGTACTTATAAGTACAAACAGTTCTACAAGGAGCACTTGATGGACTGATTGATTGCGTTTATAGTTCTTGGGATGAAACTGTTTCTGAACTGCGAAGTCCGTACAGGAAAGGCTATGAAGTGTTTGTCGCATGAGAGCAGTTCAAATAGGCAGCATGGCTGAGGCAGCGTGTGCTGGATGCTGTATACCGATAATTATCTTTCTGATTAGCTGCTGTAGAGCTGTGATTCTACACTCAGATATAGTGGGATAAATACTCCGAGTGGAGCAGTGAGAGTAATATGGAAAAAGATGATCCGCTGTGG
Source organism: Erpetoichthys calabaricus (assembly GCF_900747795.2). Classification (NCBI taxonomy): domain Eukaryota; kingdom Metazoa; phylum Chordata; class Cladistia; order Polypteriformes; family Polypteridae; genus Erpetoichthys; species Erpetoichthys calabaricus. The sequence goes on from NC_041407.2 coordinate 55,356,183, forward strand.
CAACCCCTAACGGGAGTAGCTGAAAGAAGAAGAAGGTGGTGCAGTGAGAGTAACAACGCTAAAGCAGCTATTGAATTTGGAATAGTCTGCCTATTCCGTGGACCATTATGTTGTTACAGGTTAATTACAATCAGATGCCTTAAACTAATAAACAATATGCAGTTAATTTCAGCGTATATGATAAAGCTGTGTCAGGGATGTGGATCTAAAAAAGAAAGGGAAACCGCACTGGAACAAAAGCACTGCTTTGAAGCTGGGTCCCACCAGTTTGCAAAACCGAGCGAAGAACTTGCATATGCCAAGGTTTGAGCTACCGTGAAAATGTGCGTGAATGTTTAGGTTTTATACATCGCGATTTGAGCGTGGAAACGGGTGTATGCAACATTTTTGTGTGTCCGCACTGTTTATACATGAGGCCCCAGGTGTTGTTCCTGCCACGTGCCTAATGTTTCTGCTGTGAACAGCTCCACCTGCCCCTTGACCCTTCTCCACACTCTTAACAGAATCATGAGTGTCAGGTGTTGACTTTCTCATATACTGAGAAGGAGGAAAAAGTCATCAGAACCACTTCCAGTTATGCAATATTTCTCACGTATCATATCTCTGTTTCTCATCATAACTAATTGATAATATCGATACACAATCATTTATCTCTATTTATAATCAAACTTTATATTAAAATGATATTTTCACTCTTAGGGAGGTTGGAAACCTTAGTGGAATTTTTTCATGATTACATATTCATTACCTAGATTATGTGGAAAGTAAAAAAGAGTTATAGTCAACTAAAAACTAAAGTCTTAGTATTATATCATATTTTTTGCAATAAATTGTGACAGTTAAAACTGCATTGAAAACTGCATATAGCTTCATTTAATTATGATAATGATGACGGACATTTTTAAAAAATCATAAAATTAAATGTATTACCAGGAACACAATGGGGACGTAGCAGCTTATTGATCCCATTACATCATTATATTTACATGGCCTGTTCAATGGTTACACATTATTGTTAAACTGATGATGTATAAATTAAAATACAATTAATCATAGTTATCGAAAGAATATGTGTTATATTGAATATAGTTTTTAATATCATGTAAACATTTATATTTCCATGATACAAAAAATTTGGATGATTGTTTAAATAAAATATGAAATATGAACTTCTGGTTCAGTAATTTTTCTTAAGATTCATCAAAATGTTGAGGTTGAATTTTTTCATGATTCCTATACTTTCTCTATACTATGTATGCGAGAAAGTAAAAATCACTGTTCTTTAATGCCATTTTACTGGGTTGTGTCATTCATTGTAGTACGATTGCTTGACAAAGAACCATTTTACTCTGAAATTGGTTCTTTGGTCTTTGAAAAGGTTCCTAATATGTGGACAAAACAGAAAACTTTCATGTATAGTAGGCTACTTAGATGCTGAGAGATGGAGAAAAAATTGACTTATCCTATGATATTGATAGTGGGAAGAGTCCTTTAAAAATCATGAATCCATTATTTCAAAAAAATCACAAATTGCTTCTCTCCATGGCAATATGTGTAATGTTTTAGGGACCCAAATAAATAAAGGTTTTTTCTGGAACCTACAAGTAGATGGCTCTGTTGGGGACCAACAATGGTTCTATAGCATTGCTCTGAAGATGCCACCCATGGAAATAATGTATGGAAATAAATGCCTGTAGTTATTAAATGAATTAGCAATATGAATTAAATTTATTTTCTCTCGTTTAACAACTTTCACGTTTTTATGAAGCAGTAGTATCGTTATGCTCCTTGGAAACTATACTTAATCTTTTCTGTGTGTGAACTAAACCTCCTATCACATCAATGTGCGTTTTGCCATGCAGTACTCACGCCATACCCCAGATATAGTGAACAACTGGGATATTTGATACCTTGCATCACAGAAATGAAACAAAGCTTACTTTCTTCCATAATCTTTTTGTTGTTTACACATTGAATGATTAAATAATACTTCTAGTTTGAAGCTACTGTATATATTACAAATACTGCATGTATTTGTTTCCGTGCTTAGTTTGATCAGATTAAAATAACACTATGCATTAAAATATTTGAAGATGTCATTGGTATCTAACATTAGGAAAGGAAAATAATACAAGAGAACTAATCAAGTAATTGTGTTTTAAATGAACATCCTAGCCAGTATTGTTGCATTTTATCATATTTTCTTACACATTAGAATACAGCCCCTTCAGCTACTCTAGGGCTTAGATGTGCATGTGTGTGTGTAGAAATTGGTTAAGTGTGATAGAACATAGGCAGTATGTATTGGCTATGTGACTGCTGGAAATTTGAGGTCAGAAAAGTATTCTTTTGTTATCGTTTTTATTGCACACCAAAATTAGGGTTTAGCTGAGAACTCCACGACGGATTTCTTTCTACACAGCTTTAACAGTACTTTCAATTGTCTGAATATCTAAACAAAAAAAAAAACAGCAACAACAAAAATAAGATAAATATTAACTCTTAACAAAACGTTTATTCTTCATTTTAAGAGGAACAGACTTACCCACACAGGACGCCCGTGGTTTGTTCCATTCTGGCTTTCCATCTGATCCCATGATACAGGTGAGAGTAGAGAATCCCTCAATTACATAACCGCTGTCACAGTGATAGGTGACTGTGGAACCTAACTTGAGATCTGTTCCCACACGGGAGCCATTCTTGACAACACCAGGATCAAAACAAGACTCTCTTGGGTTTTCTGCAGAGAAAAGAATAAAAAAAAAAACAGTTTCTTAGAGGATGTACAAATATAACACAGTGCAGATTGTTTCTCCTATGTGTTACCTGATTCACACAACTTTAACCTTGACTACTCTCCATCAATTATTTCTACTACTTCTCTTTATGCCCCAGCTTCATGCCTCCACTGTTCAGTTTTTTCACAAATCATGTACTAGTCTTTGACTGCTGTCAGCTATTCCTCTTGTAGTTTACCACATTACCTTAAACAGCCAGACCAGGTTACATGATCCCATTTAACGATCTCTGACCCATTTAACAGGACTAATACTGATCTGGTAAATTTGGTAAATAAAGATTGAATTGTTGTTCATTTTTTGAATAGAATACATCTTTCACAGAAAATGCTTTGCCATTATATAAAATGTAGCAAAAATTTGGAATAAGACGTAGTATTATCCAAGAATAATAATGAAAATAAGTAAAAAGGACATTATGTGCGATAACATATTTAAATATTTTATTAACTAATAGAAAATTCCAACAAAATGCACTACATTGACTGATAAAGTTACGTTTCACTTCTGTTTATTAAACCACAAGTAATGCTGCATCCACACGATGTAAAAGCTTGTGCTTGTAAGGGGGCATAATATTTCAATCCACTGTGCGTCTATGCACAAATCTGCTTGTATTCAACATATTACTTTGAATATTAATAAACATCTAACATACAGTATCTAACAATGTCACATATATAGACACATATGAATGGTAAGGTTTGAAGTTCTATTATTTTTCTTAATGCTTGTTGATTACTTGAGTGAAATATAGTGGGTCTATTAATTAACCTTTGATAGAACTGTCATGACAAAAATGCATAGCTGTTACTATAAATTGTGGGAAATGATAATGAATATCTCTAGACAGCTTTTAGAATGTGACATCATTAACAATGGATCTATCAAGTAATTTCATTTCATTCCATCATCATATTAACATCCTTATTAAGACTTCTTCTATTATTGTGTTTGCTTTAAACCATACAATCTTCCATACCTACTTTAACCATTTGGACACCACAGTTTACCTGTATTTGGTTTTGCAGTATAATTGTTGTTTCTGAGTCTGAGAGTAAAATGTTTTTTTTCTGCACAAGCAGTGCAGTGCAGTCACCAATAAAGGTACTAAGTATTTTGTTTAGCATGAGTGTGGTGATGTGTTGGATGTTGGTCAGACATGCAAGTAAGAATGTCACAGTTTCTGTTCATATGATAGAACTATTATAATTACAACAACTCATGATCAAAATAAAAATGTATTCTGATAAAAATTAATATTTTTGTTTTAAACCTGTAGAAAGTTGAAATTGGTAAACCATTAAATATAGTGATTATTTTACATGATTAGCAAAAGAATATTATATTAACTATCTAGCTGTAGTGCTTTGCCTGGAATTAACATTTTCAGTGCTTCCATGAATCACATTTTCGCAAAATTACAGATTATACCCCAGCAGCAAAAGACACTAGAGACTAGAAAACTCTGACTGCAATGTCAACAATTAAGCAGAACTTCTTAAGGCTGCTACAAAACTGGAGAAATTTTCTAATTCCATGCTGAGGGCATCCGAATCAAGTACAGACACTGAAAGCCAAGTACTGCTCATGTAGACATAACCATGCTTTCTCTGTGTCACCAAATTTATAAAGGCATTTAATCATTTTGTGAACCTAGATTTTCTATGGCCACGAGGATACTAGTGGTAAGTTCCACTGCAGTTATGTGGACACGAGACTAGGCCACAGTGAACATAGGAGAGAGATACTGAATATGTTAGTGTATAGAGACTGCCAGGGGGCACCAGCATGAGCCATGGTAGATGGAAGTACCCATTGCTTCCCAACACAGAGAGAGAGAGAGACAGAGAGAGACTGACTTAGAACAGGTCTTGTCAATCTAAGTTTTGATTCCAGAATTAATTTAAAATGTTTTTGTATAGATCTGAATTATTGCTCTTATTTCTAGTCTGATGGTGATGTCTTTCCATTGCTATTTTGGGGTTTTGTTGTTATTGCCGTTGCTGCTACTTTGATTGTTTTTCAGTTTGGGTGCAGCCATGTTGTTTGCAGTATCAGTTCTTAGTGACAAATACATGATAGTCATGTTAATATGTTTGATATACATTTAAAAATTGGTGGCACTCGTTCTTTGGAGTTTAAGCTTTAGATTCTTGTTACTTGCAATTTCTTTTAATTAGTATAGAGTGAAAACTAAATGTTTTTGATATATCAGCCCTTGCTTCTTTTCAGCATGGTATACTGACGAGCTCTGGGTCACAGATTTGGTCACAGGCTTGAGCGCAGATGGAGGAAATCAGGCTTAACTGTTTACCAACTGGCATTTAGGGAGCATAAGCAATCTATCGCACTCAGAAAAGTCAGGTTCTGTTGTTACTTCAGGCTATTAAAATCTAATGGTTGAAACTCCAGGCATCTTCTTTATAATTGACTTTGTGACTGAGCCTATTTATTAATATCTCTGGTACCATCTGACAATATCTATAAACAGTTTCTATAGCATTTTAAAATCTAAATTAGAAATGAACAACTCATTCCCATAGTTTCCACTCAGTCTGGTCCTGTCTCTGTTACTTCTCCAGTCCCGCTTTTCTGTAACTTCTCAGAGATCTCTAAAACCAACATTACTTGCTGTGTTTTTGGGCTGAATTATTCTACTGGTACCCTGGACAATATCATCTCGTAGCATCTTGTCTGCTTCTCACCACTGTTTTTTTAGCCTTATTTCCGAGCCACCAACAGTACAGAGACAGCATTAGTCTGGGTTGTAAATGACCTTCATATGGCAGAAGATTCAGGATATTGCAGTCTGCTTATTTGGCCAGACCTGACTGCTGCCTTTGACACTGTTGACTGTTGACCAAAACCTTACTGCATTGCCTAAGAAGCATCTGGCTAATTTCTTATCATATATGTCATTACTGGAAAGTCATAATCTGTCTTTTGGAGTTCCACAGGGGTCAGTACTACTGCTGATTGATTTACCACCCCTGAGTACAAGCTGGCATTAACACAATCTATTTATTGTTTTGATGATAATACACAAATCTTTTTCCAAACCTCTCCTAGTGGTCATCGTGTTTTACCTCAGGCCTGAAAGACATCCAGCTCTGCATAAGTGAAAACTACCTGCAGCTAAACATTGACAAACATGAGCCTTTGTGGTGGGAACATTGTGCCAGGTAAGAAAATGTAGAATTTCTCATATTAAGGGCCAGATGATATCTTTCTTCTCTGGGGTGAAATTTGGCTCCACTCTCCTTTTCCAAAGGCACTTTGTTGCTGTTTGTAACACTTCTTTTCACCATCTTTGAAACATATCTAAACTCTGTTGATCTTTACCATACAAGATGCTAAAAATATGATCCACAGTTTCATTTCATCTTGTTTGATGTAATACAACTCTATGTTTTCTGGTCTCCCCCCAAAAGACCATCTAGACGTTAGAGTATGTCGAAAACAGTCTCACAAGTGAACTTACTAATGTATGAAAACATTCCCATCCAACTCTGGGTTTAGTTTCTTTACTTTGGCTGCAAGTAAAAGAGAGGATCCACTACATGATTCTTCTCCTTGTATAAAAGTATATTATTACCATTGCAACCACAACCATTTTTAGGACCTACTAAACTCGTCAATAGCAACAACATTTATTTATATAGCACATTTTCATACAAATGATGTAGCTCAAAGTGCTTTACATGATGAAGAAAGAGAAAAAAAGACAAAATAAATAAGAAAATAGAATTAGGGAACACTAATTAACATAGAATAATATGTTATGAATATATATGAATATCTCGTGCACTTCTTTCACTTCACTTCAGTCAACATTCACTAATTCTTTGGTTGCCCAATGGACAAATCACTCTGACTTGAGTGACTGACCCTTCTATTCCATTGGTCCATGCGTGTGGAACAAACCACCGCTGTTTGTTTTGAGCATTATCATCACATATAGTATTTGGTATAGGGTATTAATCCCCAATGGGAAATGGTCTTTTCACATGACATTTGGAGGACAGAGCATAGGGGCAGCCATTGTACAGAAGTCCTGGAGCACTTTTCAGGTTAAGGGCCTTGCTCAAGGGTCTAACAGAGTAGGATCCCTTCTCACAGTAAGGGGATTTGAACTAGCAACCTTCCAAATACCAGCACAGATCATTAGCCTCAGAGCTACCACTCCGCCAACTTTTAGTATATTATAATGACTATCTATTCTGTTCATGGATCTTAGCATATAATCTCTATTTTGGTTTTGTTTTAAACTGTATGTATGCATTAATTTAATGCATATTGTTTTTATTACTTCTGATTTACATTTTTACTTTTTAAAACATTTAAGAATGGTATTGTACTGGGTGCCGCAGAAAAAAAATATTATTAATGGTAGCAAGTACATCTAGGTATTAGATGGTACACAGTCCCAGGTATCTTGCAAGCCATCATGGAGACTTGGCCATTTAAAGGTATCTACAGGCTCAGGCATGTGAGGGCAGAGGTTGCCACTCAAAGAAATTTAACTAGAGATAATGTAGGGCTGTTACTGACTCTAAAGTTGTCTTCAGGACATGGCTGGTTACCTTACCACCAGGGATTTATACAGAAGAAAGTTTATGAGATGACAAACCAAGGTCAAGTGAGAAAGAAAAAGGGAGATGGAGGTGAAAAAGGAAGTGCTTGTGTGTTGTGGGCAAGCCACTCCAGAACTAACCGCAGTTTATGATCTGATAAGACAAGCCTGGAGAGGTAGGCCATAGGTGAGAACTTTAAATGTATGTGGAAGTGGGTGCCCCCTTGGTACAGGACTAAATTCTGTGATCTTTCCACATTTTGACATTTCAAGCATGGTTATATGATGCACCGGTCCTGAGAGGCGAGTGGTACTCTCAAGATTTTTTCGTAACATAGCTATGCTATCACTATGATTTCCTAGTGTAGACCAGGCTTAGAAATGTATGAGACTTTGTGTGGAAAGTGCTAATGCAAGGCACAGGAAAAAAAGGGCAAAAATTGTTTCCAGAATTCTCCATACCAAAATTATTTTTTCTTTGTAATTAATGCTTTCATCTTCTGTATTGCTTTTCATTTTTTAGGAACTTGGCAACTATGGATGAGAAAACAGGCATTGACTGTATGCCATAAGCTCCAGAACAACCTTTTATGAAATGGACAATGTATTTCATGCTAATTGGCTTTTAGAAACTGAAGCCAAAGTGCTAAGGCATTTTCATATCCATGACCCAGGAAAGGCCCAGTGTGGACTGATGATGATCTATAGCACAGAAAAAAACTGCATTTCAGTTTGTGAACTGGAATGCCTGCTACTTTACTGTACAATTACATTTTGAAAGCAAAAAATACTGGCTGTTTTACTGACAGCTTGAATACTTCCATGGTGATATGTGATTCAGTGAATGTGCAAGTGACTGCTGTAAAAGGGCTAGGCATATGAAATAACATATTGTGTATTTTGTACTAAGATTAGCTTTCATTTTTAACTGCTAGTCCCGTTTACATTTTACTGGCATTTTTTCATGTTTACAGAAAGGGTATGTAATGTGTAGCAAAATGTTCTTAGCCAGCAGGATATCTCAAACGTTTCCAGAAGCTAAGGGATATTAAAGCAACTCCATTATCATTTTTCATTCTGAGGATTGAATTTTTACAAACCATCATGTTTTTACTAGAGCTTTTATGGTGTGTGTGTATAAATATATATCTTATGTATAAACATCTATGCGTGGAAGTGTGTGTGTCTGTCCTACCCAGAAGTGAGAGGTGGAGTCGAGGCAAGGGCTCCGCCTCCGAGGAAACTGAAAGCTCGCTTAGCCACTAATAACACAAGCGAGGTGAGCACATCAGCAAAACGAAACCTCAGAAGAAAGACAAAGCCGCTTAGTCGCTAACATCGGTAAAACGGTATCCCTTTTACTTTTCCTGCTGCCGCTAATGCACAAGCGATGTGAGCACGTCGGCAAAACAAATCCTCCTAGGACAGAGATGCCCAGAGTAGTTCCTTTCAATTACCGGACATCTCTACATTTCTATTTTTTTTCTGACAATTTCAATAGTTTCTAGGACCATGGGCTTTTTACAGCACGGCTTACACAGCTAATATATATATATATATATATATATATATATATATATATATATAATATATATATATTGTGGCATGCAATGACGCCACGCTGGAAGGACCAGTGGAGGGAGCATATCCAGAGAAATACCTCCCCCGGAACACTAGATGGCAGCCCTCTTGGGTTGCTGCAGTGCCTTCAACTCCCACAGGGCTCCATGGGAGTTGGAGTAGGAGTAGGATACAGCCCTATTAGGATCTGTGGGAACCACCAGGGGGTGCTGCAGCAGCTGCTAAGACCTGGAGTGCAGCTTTTCTACCACACCTGGTAGTGCTGCCAGAAATACATCAATGAGCACCTGGGTGCTGTATAAAAGGAGCTAGCAGACACTACTTGGGGAGCCAGAGTTGGAAGGAGGGAGACGAAGGTTGCCTGGAGGAGGAAAAAGAGAAAGAAGAAGAATTCAGTTGTGTTGTGCTTTTGGGACTGTCTTGTGCTTGTGGGAGACAGGGAAGACGTATCCCACAAGGGAGAAAGAACAATAAAAAGTGTGTGCTTGTACTTGTGCCTCCTGCGTCTGTCTGTGTCGGGTTGGGGCGGTGGTCCACAATATATATTATATATATATATATATATATATATATATATATATATATATATATATATATATATATATATATTATATATATATATATATATATATATATATATATATAAAACAGAGAGAGAGAGTAACAGAATAATGGAGGACAAGGATGAATGAGTACCCAGCCAGCATGGCTGCTGTTCCCTTTCCTTGTCGGGAAGCAGGTATTGTGGAAGGACAAAGGGGACATGTGATACCCCAGCATCACTCTGGCATAGATATCATTTGGAAATCCACATTGTTGCATGAGAGTTGTAGTTCTAGTAGTCAGTCCTGTTGGGATCCTTGGAGAGTGCTACTGGGGGCTGGCTCCCCTTTCCTGGAGAGTTTTTGCCTGACTGGGAAGTGCTTCTTGAAAGCAATATCTTTGGCACCAGAAGTACTAACATGTCTGGCTTAAAAAGGAGCCCTCTGTCTCACACAGGGGAGTCAGAGTCAGGAACAGAGGAAAGCAAAGCTCACCTGGAGTGGAGGTGGAGGAGAAGAGAGAATAAGGAAAGGAATATTATTATTGTTATAAGAAGACATCTGTTAAAAATGTATTGTGTCTAGTAAAATACTTTTTTTAAACCTGGGAGTGTTTAAACCTTTCTGGTGCTTGTGTGTCTGAAATGCCCCCTACAGGCCAAAATAGACACACACACACATATTTAAACCACAAGGCGGGTGGCACTCTGCACAGAACCACAGACTCAATAGCACCCAGCACAACTCCAGTCTTAAAAATAAAGGGTTTTACTTGCTCCAACATCTTCCAACAATGAAAAAGGCCAAAATAGCCCAATAATACACAAAGTAAGCTCTCATTCTCTTCATCTGCTCCTCCAGCCGAGTTTTGCAACCCATGCCATGACACCGAGAAGCACTCCTGGGCACGGCTTAAAAGAAGCCCACTGCCTCACTAATAGTCAGGCTTCTTTTAAGTCATGCCCAGGAGTGCTTCCAGTGTCATGGGATTGGTGATCCAGAGCACTTAGGGTTGCATGAAAACCAGAGCAGTACTCCCCAGCAGCACCCTCTGGTAACACCCAAAGACCCTGACAGAGCTGCACTTTCTGACTCCAAACCCCATGCCACCCTGCGGTGTCCTAACTGTAATTAGCCTAGAGGAACACTGACACTTATCATGCGGGAGTATGAACTGCTCCTAGCATCCTTGTTCATCCAGACCATCCATTATTTTTCCCTTCTAGCTGGGATGCTGATTATAAGGTGTTTTGCCTAAGTTATAGCACCACTCCCACCATCTTTCCATTATGGCCTTCTGGCAAGAAATCTTCTCATATCCCAGCCCGGATGCCTGTCCTTCCTTAATTGTATTTACAATATATACATTTATATTATATATACACAAATACTGTATATATGAACAACTAATAATGATATTGAAACAAATACAACACAATAAAAAATGTCTGGTTCAGTAAACTATTTAAAAACCTATATAGTTTATACATGTACTCATACACAACAGCCAAAATTTTAGATTACAATGAAATAAAATTACATTTGATTTAAACAGTTCAAATGCTGTCTTTTGCAATCTGTTCAAGAAAAAAATAGCAGAAGGATGAAATTACTGGGCAATTCTATCTGAGTAACTAGCCAGTTGGCCAACTGTCATTTTAAAAAAGCCATTTACCCTTTGGCTACTACAGACAATGGGAAATAGTGGAATAATATACCGGGCCTTTGCAATCCCTCATTAAGCCCCCACCGTGGTTTATAAATGTGGGAGAATTTATCACATATATAGCTAGGATAATTTACTTCAGCTTGTTGTTTAAAGGCCAGAGGATGTAGCCTAATGAAAGAACCAATGAAATACTGAACAGATGGTCATAAAATAGAAAGGTGCTTTGTGCCCAAAGATGCCGCTGACTTGGCCATCAAAAATAGGATGTTGCATACTTTGAAAACTCATATCTCCCTGTTCACAACGATGTTTTAGGGAAATCTATTGGGAGGTTATATGTGTATATAATGTGATTCCAGGCACCATTCTTGCAGTTATGAAAGTAGTCCATGCACATTAAATATGAATGAATGAATTTAAATCCCAACCTGTATACTGAATTATAAATCCACTGCTGCTTAGAGAAGCATCACTTCGAAAGGCCAGGAACAATGAGTTAGAGCTGCTCTCAATGCGTTCAGGAATCTGGGCACCAAAGTAACTTCCAATAAGTGGACTAAAAGAGTCTGGTCCATCGTAAATATGAAGAAAGTCATAGCCAGGCTCAAGACTAAAGCTAGAATGAGAAGAAAAAATCAAATGTGATAGTTCTGCAAGATCAGAAAGAGGGACAGAGAAATGCTGATTATATTTATTCTGTAAAAAGCTCTCATGTTTTTTCAAGAAAGCATCAGAAATCAAGTGAGCTGTCCTTAGTGCTGAATCAAAATATCACCAAAAATCACTTTTAATAGAAATTTCATATTAACTATAAAATAATCCATTGTTGCAATATATCAGTAATGAAATGGTTAGATGTAGTATAAAGTAACAAAATACAAGAAACACCTATTGCCATACTGGGCCTTGTCACTGTGGATTTCCAGTATCCTTCTGCTCAGTGGGTGACATGTCCACAAACCCATAACTTTGTAGTGTGTTGCAGACTCTAAACACAACCTTAATGTCTTTCTCCCTTCCTTACCTACTGTGCATGGTCACTCATCAATAGAGTGTTTGCTAGTAAATCTCCTCACTCTGTACTCAGTGAATTTCTGGATATCTGGACAACTGCTTGCCTTAGGAGTTTTCTAGGTGTCATATTCATCTTCAATAATGGATCACCTCTGGAGTCAATGATGGTCTTATATTTACTGTAGATACACCAGTGTAGAGCTCCCTATAGCAGTCTCTAATCATTCTGAAAAGCTTAAAATTTTAGGTCCCCAAGGAATCACCTATACTGTCTACTCTTTACAAGGACAGCATAGTCCAACATAACTCCAACTGGGACCATGCATGCCTATTGGTCAGTAAATGTTATCATCTCTGGTGTTTGCTACTGAACTTTACTTTATCTCTGTTCATACTGCTAATACTTCTTTGCAGCATTCTAAAGTACCCTGGACATGAATTAGCCACATCACTCCTTGGCAGTATCTTTTGGTATGGTGACTTATGCTGTCATTGCCAATAAGTGTTTCATGTCAGTTGTCAGAGTTTTGAAAAGACTCTGCATTTCCCCAGCCCAAACACAGACTGTTCGCAGTCCTGATCCTTATGGAGTCCCCAAGTACATTACCTTGACGTGCGTTTAAGAAAAACAAACTGAATTACATATTGGTAAAATAAGGCGACTGATAAAAAGAAGATATTAATAAATGTATTTATAGGAAAGGATCAAGTGTTTACAGCCCATCAATATTGCTTCTTAGTGTATGCCAGCATAGCAGCACACAAGTATATCTGGGAGCTTTTTTTTAGAAAATGGTATTTCACTTACTGTATGAAGGTGAGAGCAATGACATAATCTTGAGAGACTGTCACAATCCAGTCACACTCTTTTCCATGAGGGTATGGCTCAGGATATTCTGGAGATAAGATCAGCCCAGTTGGTCCAGTCACATTTCCCCCACAGGGTGCTATAAAAAATAAGAATTTGTTAATAGATGATGAACTCCTTGTGCCTTATTTTTGATCATATAAAGTACTAAAAACATTTGACACTTTTGTGGATTCCACATTGATTTCTTTTTCCATACGACATCAAACATGAATAATAGCCAACAATTTGGTTGAAAAAATATACACTGGATAAGAATTGGGTGAGGCCTCGATGGAGCTTTATCTGAAAGACCATCCCTACTGTATAAGGAAATCTGTAGAAGTCAACTTCCTTCTGTACATTTTTATAACCCACATATTGTCAGTAATTTACTAAGCATATCAGTGTTGCATCTGAAATTAAAACATATGTGGATTTTAAATATTATGATTACTTAATTACATTTTCATAACACCTGACATGATTGCTTATTTTGATTTATGCTCAAGGACACTTTTATTGTTACGTGTTTTTATTGGCATACTAAATTATACATTATGTGAGATGAGTTACTCAGAGCAAATGCATATAGGCTCATATATTGCAGATGTAATATACTGGACAGTTAACTATATCATGGCTTCATTGTAAAGCTTCCTGTCTTGCATTGTAATCCTGTTGCTTCAATTGTAGGAGTCACTGCCAGTTTCTTTATTTTTGTTTGCTTTTTACTTGTACTTTGATTTCTTCCAATTCATAACTTTTTGATGAAAATAAACCTTTTGAATAATACTACTGTATGTGATTTATCTAAGGTTGATGTTTAGTAATAGTTTTGCATACTTTTGCAATTTAAAATGCAAAGTTGTTCTATACCACCAGCGCTATAGTCTTTTAAGACATGGCGACACATCAATAGAAAGCCTAATGAATAATTAGTATGTCACTATGATTTATGCATTAAATGGTTATGCTGACATGCATGTTATTTTTTGCCATGTTTTGTGATGGACAGCCGGCAGCTCAACCCAGCCGGGACGCCATAAGACTGGAAGGATGGGGGAAGGCAGCTACTGTGGGGCTAGATGGCGACTTCCCTAAAGCATAGCAGTGCCCTGGATTCCTGCAGGGCACTATGGAATGTGGAGTTCGGCTTCAGAGCCCTGCTGGGTACCTTGGGGGACCTGGGAGCTTTTCTTGACCGCATATCCTGGAAGTACTCCAAAGTCATGGGGCCGAAAGCCCCAAAGTACTTCCGGGCTGAAGAAGAAACCTAAATTTCCCATCTGACCCAGTAGGGCGGATGGAGTCATGTGATCGGAAAGACAGAAGCACTTCTGGGTCAAAGACTATTTAAAGGACTGATGGGAACCCAGCAAGCGAGCCAGAGTTAGGAGGAGGTGGATAACGCTTGCTGGGAGGTGTGGAGGAGAGAATTATATTATATTTGTGATTATTTACCTGTGTTTTTGTGGCTGTGGTGTTTAAGGCATTGTCTTTAACAAGAAAAGAATATTAAAATACTTCTTGGGAATTTTAGTCGGTGTCCAGAGCGTCTGTCTGTTGGGGTTAACGGGGCAACAGCGACCCCTAGCGTTTCACAGATTACATATTAGCACATAGATTTAGTTTGCATGTCACCACACAGAAGTATCTTAACTGGTAGTGGTAACACTAGACAGTATATGAACTCTAAAACAAGGTGCTTTTAAAATATAAACATCCACAAACACTAGAAAACAAGATCTGAGCTGAAAGTCAGCCATGGAATGTGTTGGTTACAGGGAGAAAGATTTAAGAGAAACTAAGGAATTGTGTCATTTATTGGACTAATTTTTGTAAAAATCATTTGAATAAGATATGACAGCTTGTTACATGCTCGCTCAGTGGCTGTTTATCTATCACAATGGGTTAACCTGTCCAAACAGTCTTTATGGATGTCAGTAAGCCACCCATTCTATACACCCATCCATCCATCCATTATTCAACCCGCTATATCCTAACACAGGGTCATGGGGGTCTGCTGGAGCCAATCCCAGCCAACACAGGGCGCAAGGCGGGAAACAAACCCTGGGCAGGGCACCAGCCCACCGCAGATTCTATACACCTTTTCTCATAAAAAAAATCTGTATGGACACCACTTAAGGGCCAAGATATCAGCAGCCATACTTGAGAAACTTGCTCATGCTTCTGTTGTACTAGAGACTCTTGTTTGGTTATATAAATGTTATGACTTTACAGCAATTTGTTAACGAAGTTAAAGCAAAAATATAAGACAAATGTTGTTTTCCTCTGATGAGGTTGAGGGTTTTGTCCTGTGTTGCCTGTTTATATGTTTTTGGGCTAGCATTGGGCTACAAGAGAAAATAAAGTTTCTTTAACGACCATGAACTATATCCCCTGTAAATACACCGTTGAACCAAACAATTTGAGCTGCTCTTACATGTACTTTCTTATCAAGAAATGGGAGAATCCTATTGAATGTACAGGTTCCTAGGTCATTTCTGGATGCCAAAACATCATTTTGTAAGTAATTTCTCTTCACTCTATTTGTAAAACAATGCACTTCATAGCACTGGGTGATTTTAAAACTTTAAGACGGATTTACCACATGAAATGTGTCAAACAGAATGTACAACAGAATTAATTTTTGCATGACATTTGATATTATTAGGCTGTCCAGCTGCATGTTTTTGTGGTTTACCTGAAGGTTTCTCTATATTAATTGTGATGGATAGCCAGGGACCTTACCTGGCTGGGACACCTTCTTAAAGGAAGGACAAGGGGGAACAGATATGCAGAGGGCACTGACTTCCCTGGAGCGCTACATGACAGACCCCTGGGTTGTAGTGGTGCCTCGGATTCCCACAGGGCTCCAAGGGAGTTGGAGTTTGGCACAGCCATTTTGGTTTCTAAAGGGGCCGCCAGGGGTAGCTGTTTCTGCCACACCCGTAAGTGCTTCTGGACCTCGCTAACGAGTCACCTGGAATACTCCTAGGTGCAGCATAAAAGGAGCCACCTTCAAATGGGGAGGTGTCGTCGGGAGGAGAAGGATGAAGCTTGCTGGAGGCGGAAGGAGACAGAAAGAGAAAGAAAAGAAAGCAAAGTGCTGTGTGCTGCTTTATTTGTGCTTGGTGCTTTATTGCACTGTGCATTGGTGTGGAACGAAGGGAAAGTGTTTCCCACATCAAAATAAAGCTGTGTGTGTTGATAGACTTGTGCCTAGTATCTATCTGTGTCAGTTTTGGGGATCAGGTGTGCCCCCTGGAGGGCACAGACTAGAACAATTATTCTATGGTTGGAATGGATACATTACGAACTATAAAATAAGAAACTAATGACAAGATACCTGTAAAAGAATTTTGTGAATAATGAGCATCTGGATAATTTAAATATAACATTTATCTGACCCATGGATGGCAGGAGTGAGTCACTAAATACCCTCTCCATAGCAAGCATGAAAATAAAAAAAATAATAAAACTCTAGATAGCATTTTTCTTGAGTAAAGTCTGTCTCTCTACTCAAAATTAAACATTTATTTGATAAAGACAGCATTAATTTCATTGTTTGTAGTCACAGATCATATCTTTCTGTCTTAGGTTTAGGGCACAGGGATGATGCACACATGCTCATAATAATTAGAAAAAGTACCGATATATGCAGGTTAAATTATTATATACCAGGACTACAGTTTTAACCCATTAACAGACAGAATATATAGCTGTTTTGCAAAAAAAAAAAAAGAAAAAAACACACAAGAAAAACTGTCTCTTTGTACTGGCCATGCTCGTAAACCAAAAACAGTCTGACAAGGGGAAAAGAAAAGAAAATGGGCCATACCAGAGATATAGTGAGACTTGAATGTACTGTATTATTAAAACTAATGTGGAAGAGAATAATAAACACAGGACATGCAGTTTGTAACAGTACATTATTGGCTTGTTAGTTTCATTTTGTAATGATATAATTTACCCCAATATACTAAGATACTGTATTACCATAAAGGCAGGTCTAGTGCAGCTGCAAGGAGCTGGTTGAATGCAGAGTAAAGTTGTGAACTCACTATTGTTTTAGCTCTATTCTTAAATGTTTTGAAGAGAGTAGCAACAATCACCAATTAAAGTTCTCCTAGCAAAACTGGCTATGGCATCGACGGGTAGTAATATTCCTAATGAATAAAACATCTTGCCTGAAGAAGGGGCCTGATTTGCCACGAAAGCTTGCATATTGTAATCTTTTTAGTTAGCCAATAAAAGGTGTCATTTTGCTTGGCTTTTCTCTAATGAATAAAATAAATCTTACTTACAATTACATGCATTTGTAAATAATCTTCTTAAAGAAAGGTATTTTTGGAATCATGTTCAGATTTTTTTGGGAAGTTTACATCATGCAAATCAAAAAATGTGTAAAGTTTTGATGAAACGGTTAATAATACCGTAATTTCAGTATTCTAATAATTACCCAGTAAACATACTAAATGTACTCTGCAAATGTGCTTTGAATTAAGCATATTTGAAAATGACAAGATGTATGCCAAACTGAATGTTTGATAAAGTTTCCATAGCTTCATATAATTATTAGCTCAATCTTTCTTGTGGCTATAATATTTCATGCAATTTTTATTAATAACATTTTGCAAGCAGACATGGCAGGACATCTCATTCTTATACTCTTTACAACCTTGATCTTATTTCAATGTCTGACAACCTTGTTGAGTAAATGTTTGCACCAATTATCAACCAAAGGGTTTGTCTTATATGTACAAAAGAAAACAATGGCCAAATGTCCACTCCTTCCTTTATAACCCAGGGACAGCACTAGCTGTCTGCTCTATGATCCTGTGACAGCTAAACCGTGGTTTTAATTTCTGTTCCATTGCAGAATACCCAGTTGCCTAGGGTGAGGACTGCAATAAAGGCTATAGGAACTACTTAACTCTAAGGGTAAATCTGGTGCCAGATCATAACAGCGGAAGGATTTTATAAAAGAGCTGAATAATGGAGCTGCATGGAGTTCAGCCTTGCTAAAGTAGGAGGAAGCTACACTAAGTGTAAGCAAAACTTTTATATTGCTAAAGTAAAGAGTTGACTGATCATCAACTCTCAGCAGATGTATTTTATTGTAGCAAAAAGGATCATTATGTGAAACCTCAAAGACTGTGACTACAGTATAGCTATCCACCACAATGCATGACCAAAGCAAGAGAAATAAGTATCTGGAAAAAGAAACACAAAGCACACTCATTCTTCTTCTTCTACATGTGCCAGTATAAACATCTCTGCAGGCCCTGAAGAGTGGAGACATCAGAACAAAGCATTGCCTCCATCTCAACAGGAACCTGACAAACCTAAATATCATTGCTTTTTATCTTTCATTGCAATATGATTATTGCTTGAAACCTTGTAGCTAGGATTAAGCCAGCAGACATATTCGCATATGTATAGTATTTATTAATGCAAAGAAGGATGGGGGTTAACAGAGACTTGGGAAGTTCACTTTGTATTGGAATGTATGTTTGCTGGAGAGGAAAAAAGAATGAAAAGCTGCGTGGGAGACGGCACTCGTGCAGCAGTATGCATTAGCAAATTAGCTTGCACTACAAGTTAAATTAGACAACCTTCAAAAGCCATTGCAGAATGAGAGGCAGCTATCTAAGGAGGTATCTTTGTGGGATACTACTCAATTTACTTCCGTTATTATAGTTTCCAAAAGAAAGAATTATTTCTAAAATTAGAAAATAAAAATGATTGTTTAATGGCTATCAATTACAGGGAATGTAAAAACTTTAGATATTTGCGGCATTGGGAGACTACATAAAAATATGAATAATACTAATGTCTAAAATTGCATTTTAAAACAATGTAGTTTTGATCTGTGTGGTACTTTTCTCTTCATAATGAAAAAACTGGGTGATGTTTGGGCAGATCACTGTGAATAAGGGTTGGAATGACATTTACATGGAGTGACATCAAAAATCACAACACAGGAAGGGCTGGAGATGTATTGTTTATAGTCTGGGCCTTTCATCTTTGTTTATCAAGAAGAGTTTGCTCGGCAGCCAAGATTAGTAGAGGTCCTTGCTTTCGGCTGTGAGCACGCAGCTTTGACAGCATGTGGGCGAAATGGGATAAGTTCTTTATAATTCTCTCCTACTTTTGAAAAGACAGACAACCAGTGACGAAGCAGTAGGCTATAAAGACACAGACCAGTGCCCATATCCCTGTTACGAGCCAACAACAGAAGCATATTGATTTTTTTGGTTGTAAATGAAATCCATCGAGGATTTCCCTGGTGGAGTTTAATTTTGTCAGTACATATTGATTTGCCTGCTGACTCAAATTAATTATTACTCCTTCTCATATTTAATTATTAAGTTCTTTGGCACATTTTACACCATTGGCTAAGGGCTTTTTTTAAGATATATGAAAAATAATTTTGCAACTCATTGAGGTGTAGTTTTTGTACTCATTAAAAATTATAAATTTAGAGCTTAAAGGATCAATTTGCTGTTTTTAAATGGCTAGATGAATTTTTAACACTCTATTGCTGAACTAACTACAACTAGAAATTTGGGGTCCATCATTAAAGACAGTATACCAAATGCAATAAAATTACAAAAATACAAATAATGATAAAATGAAAAATGTAGCGCCAAAATAATAATATTTCCTTCAGGATTACTGTAATTATGAAAACCTCTAATCTTAGCTGTGTTTTCACTGCAGGTCAGCACAGAAGTAACTACAACTTGTATTGTGACATACACAGTACTTTAGATGAAGTAGCTCCTCTCAAAACAAAAGTAAACGGAGTAAAACAGAATTGGCCATGGTTAAGTAGTACCTTACACTCTCTTATACTAGAAAACCTAAAACTAGAATGGAAATGATCAACAACAAAATCACATGTTTACTAATTTCCATGAACCAAGTGTGCTCAGCAGTATATAAGAACTCTGCATAGAACACACTGAATGCCATTCCAGATTAATAGAGGAAAATAATAATCCACAAGTACAAAAAAAGGAAAAGGAACTAAACAAAAATTTTGTAGATTTTTTTAAACAATAAATGACAGTATATTGCGTAAAGCTATACATATTAATCAGTTACCTTCTTTCTAGAGCTAGCACAGAATTTGTATGGAAAAGACCTAGAGGGGGAGTTTGCCTAACAATGAAGTGACAACTTCAAAAATCAGGCAAAAATTTTATTATTATCCCATCTGGCTTGAGCAGAAAGAACTATAACAAGACATGACTAGTGCATCTCACAGGCCTGGCAAGGGACCGGTTTCAATGGTGTGAACTGTCCTGCACTGCTGTCGAATGATCGAGGGATGGTCGAAATTAACGAAAGTGCAAAGTACAAATAGAACTAGCACTATTGGATTATGACATGCCACACCCCAAGCATATTTATTTATTATATTGAAGATAGAGCTGGAATATATATTTAGTTTCATCTTAGAAATCCATAATATATATTATAGAACTAATTCCGACTATATTTTTGAAAAGCTCTCTTACAATATTTGCAAATTATATAATAAATATAATTTTCACACCTGTAGAGATCAGCATTCCATTAACACAGAAATTCCTAAGTCATTATTTATAAGATCTGATGTAGAAGCAAATGTTCTTGAAAAATAAAGTATGCTGGGATGTACTGTTTTCTTGATACAATGTAAGAGCAAGAGTTCAAATTGAATATGCCAGTGTTTACAGAAAAACTAATTTTTTTTTCTTATTTTTTATATTACCTTTTTTTACACTTAACCTTTCACTATTAGATTTATTTTTATGAGAATTTTCAATTTTGGTTTTGCTCTTATTACACTGTAAAAATTGTTCAATTTGTATCGTTATGATGTTCTATCATTGGATGTACAAAATGATACATTTGCAAAACATATAAAGATTTTAAGCTAAAGTGCAGCTTTTCACATGGCTGATCACAAAATTCTACAATGTAATGTAAAATAAAATAGCTATATTGTCAGGCAGCTCACTTTCAACTCATTAGTGTTCTGCAGAGTAGACGTATTAAAAAGAGACCAGGAGAATAAATAAATACAAGTCAAATTACAGGCTGAGTTTGTAACAATAAATTCAATTATATCTGATCACTAAATCAAAAACAAAACCCAAAATCATAGTCATAGTTCGAAACAAAATAGTCGTTTTACCAAGAAATTTAAAAAAAAAAATGCACTCACTACTATCATTGCCCTTATCCAAATCCGGGATGACCCAGAAATGTCTGAGGTTGACCTTTCATATCATTCATTAAAATACTAAATCCTTAGAAACATAGCCACATCCACACCAGAACATGGCCAAAACCAAAATGGCTTTGTAAATATTTTTAAATTACTTAAAAATAAAACCAAATCACAAAAATAACAATGTAAACAGATTAAAGAGATAAAAATTACAATATGAAGATCAATCTAATGACAGCACTAACTTGCTCCAACCTGTAGTTAGATATGCTGCCCCATTTTCTAAAATAATATACTGTACATATTATTTCATAAATGTCCCTATAAAATGTCTGGCCAGTCTGTTAAGTGCCCTGTTGATGTTTAAAATCTCTTCCTTTCTACATTAAAGAACTCATTAAGGATATATACTCAATAGCACATTGACCATAAAATGAAGGTTTTCTTACAGTTCAAAGAATCATTAGAACCTTGCAAGCATGTATGACCAAAACACTATAAGATTACATGATGCACTCAAGTATTTTATAATTCAAGCACATTATTTCAAAGAGCACATTGACTATTCTCTTAAAAATGACAGAAGTAAAACTTAAAGAAATGTAATCAGTTAAAAAGCCAGAATCTGTCCACTAATGGCAGAACATCCCATTAAAGGACTTTGATTAATACAATTCAGTCTCATTTAAATGGTACAGTTGTTAATTATTTTTATAGTGTAGAAGTAAAATTTATATTTTACATTGTACAGGCACAAATAGCTACATCAAAAAAGCAAACAGATAATTACTAATGACAGTAAATATTTTCAGCTTTCTAGTTTCCTGCTATCATGAAAACATCAGCAAAACATTAGCTTTGATAGCTGAGTTGTTATAAATGTAGCAGATGTACTAATATTTTGTGCTGTGAACATATTTAACCATTTATTCTTGGACCTGCTTCATTTAGGTTGGGGTCAAAAGGAGGCAGAGTCTGTATCTCCAGCAATTGGCTCAGCATTGCATCTAATCAATGACATGCTGCCAGTTTATTACATCCATCCATCCATCCATTATCCAACCCGCTATATCCTAACTACAGGGTCACGGGGGGCTTCTGTAGCCAATCCCAGCCAACCAGTTTATTACAAAGCATACAAATTTAAAGTTACTCATACTTTGGGAAGAAAACTGGAGTGTCTGGAAAAAAAATACACACAAACACATGGAGGACATATAAACAAATACAGAGCCAAAGAGTCAAGACTCCAGAACTGGGTGTTAGCAGTGCTAATTACTGCACCACTATGCCATCCACATTTAACTAATGGTAGGTAATTGTAATGCAAGTTAGCAATGTACAGTACATGTCTTTTTGACTAACCAGTTTCTTAGTAACAACTACTGACTTCCTCTTATTTAAAAATAAGAAAAAATCAGGATTCAGGAGTCTGCAACTAAGTCATAAAATACTGTAAGCAGACTCTCACCTATGCAGTAAACATAAAATGACACAAAAAACTGCTGATAACCTGAATGTAAAATAGCAATGCATCTGACCTATTGGGGAAAAATTAGCATAGTGATCATCCTGCTATTACCAAGGCACTGCTTTCTTTTTTATTATTGACAAGTAACATAAACCACCATCAACTAAGAAAATCTTTTTGGCAAACCAAAGAATAAGCTTCTATGTGGAACTAAGGAAGTGGTCTTCTTGATATGCAAAGTTTGCATCTACCTATCTATTAAGGTTGTCTCAATCGCAGTTGAATCACACTCTTGCAAAGTATAAAACAGACATTCAGAAATGTTGGTTACAAAGATTGATTGCTGTAATTTAACTTTACCTACCCTTTCTGAGCATACCTGTGGACCAATATTCAACAAAAAGGTGCTTTATAACTCAGTATAATCACTCACTCCCAGCCCCATCCCAGTTCTAGGGATGAGCATTAACTCATCCTGGGTCAGCACTCCCTCTAATTCCTAGGGTGTGGCCCACAACAAATTCTTAAGTGACACCTCTACCCCTAAGCATTGGAATGGAACAGAGTCCATAACAGAGCTGATCAGGATGCCACATTGACTCCAGCCTTGCTAATGGACAGTGAGGGGTGCAAGCAAAAGAGACTATACACAAAAGCAGCACATTCATTTCGTTGAAGAAAAATGATGTGATTACCAACTCTTAGTAAATGTATTTTTTTCAAACCAAGACAGGATCAACATGCCAAACTTCAGACTGCTGCTCCAGTGCACCCATCCACATCAAGGGTGCAGCAAAAACCAGAAAGAGAAAGCACCCAAACAAAGAAACACAGAAAGCAGTCATTATCGCTCCACGAGACTTAAAGATGAAAAGACAAAGCACTGCCTCCCTCATTTGATAAAGAAGAAAAGGACAGAATTTTAAGTATCATTGCTTATATTTTTGGTTCTAAAACCAATCTTGTTTGTAACCTAATCAGATTAAAACTACCAAACATATTAGCACACTGCATGTATTTCAGGATATCTGAATTACTGTAACTAAAAAAGTAATCAGTATTAAAGCTAAATTTTCAGCTTTTAGGCAGTGAGAAACAGAAAAATGCATTCATGTAATTTATTAATATACTTAAAACCAAACAAAGATTTAAAAGTCACACTTTCTGTAGTACTTGGGTATTGTATTGTGTTAGACATTATGGATGTAATGAGAAGTCAAGCAAAATGACACCTTTTATTGGCAAACTAAAAAGATTACAATATGCAAGCTCTCAAGGCAACTCAAACTCCTTCTTCAGGCAAGATGTAAGATGTCATGCCTGAAGAAGGGGCCTAAGTTGCCTCAAAAGCTTGCATATTATAATCTTTTTAGTTAGCCAATAAAAGGTGTCATTTTGCTTGACTTCTCATTACAAGTCACACATTCATAACTTACCCTTGGTCAATTCTTTACAAAAAAAACAGAAAGGAGAATTAATATGCTTAGGCCACTTTATAAGGGAAAGGAAGAAAGAAAACCACACTTAGATTTTTGTTTTGTCTGGTTTGTTGACTGTCCTGCATCTGTATATATAAATGCAAATATCCATTTTCTATTACCCTTTGTTAAGAATAAACTGTATTATTTTGTTTATTATAGCAAGACCATTTGGGTTTTTGAAAAATAGTCTTTCTCCAGGTAGAAATCACAAAAACAGAGAAAGTAAAGTTTTATTTTTATTTTTTTGTCAACTTATGAACTTTGTTTAAAATGAAAATCTGTATCTCTTCATAGTTTTGGCATCCCATCTTGGGTGTGACAGACATATCTCATACCTTTAATCACTGAATGCTTACAAGACCAAATTAACTAAATTTAAATACACTAATCACTCTGACACAGCTCGTGAGAGACATTTCTTGAAACATTGGCAACAATCCACTGGTATTCATTGTCTTCTTGGGAGCCTGAGAACAATTTTTACTAAGAAAGAAAAAAAACAAAAACTAATATTGATAGGTTGGCCTGTAGTAACAATTAATGGAATTGCAAATTGTTTTCTGTGACATTATAGAGACTCCATGGGCAAAATGTAGCATGAAACTGAAAGATATTTAAAGCAATATACTAACCACTGCCTAGCAAACATTGTACATTTGGCCTCATTTCATAACCTTAATCTTACTGTTTAAAGATGGTAAAATAATCATTCAAAAGAGAAATAAGAAGAAATGATTTAAAAGAAATATATCTATAAAATGGATTCATTCACATCATAACTAAGCTGTTTGTTTCTTTTGATGACAATGCTATTTTGATAAAGGATGCCTCATAGAGTCCATTACTTCTTCCTTTCTCTCCAGGCTGTTTAAAGCCTGCTTTTCTTTCCAGTTCTAAGCAACCTATTACATGTGTATGTGTGGTGATCAAATTCAGCTCTCTATGTGCTGGAAATTCCTTGATATTCTTACGTGATAGATAAGCTTATTGCCTGCCTTATGGATAACCAATGCATGAATAACAACAGAACTGCAATAAAACTGAACTGGTTCTAGGGGATCACCAAGAAATCCCATTAAGCTCCCTGCTTTGCCCTCAGATTCCACATAATATTTGTGTCCTGTTCTGTGACCAGCCTTAGGGTCTTGCTTGATAGAAGCTTTAGCTGCAAGTCTCACATCTCGACTGCAGTTCAAATTAAATTTGAAATTCTACATAACATTTTCAGTCTAACCTTACCTCTCTTTCCATTTCCTTTATTACTTTATAAATGGATTACTCTAATTCTCTTTTCAGTGGTATTTCTAAAAAATGCATTAGCAGAAATCATTGTGTATAGAAACATACAGTATCATGTGACTAAATGACTAAGTTAACTTCACAGGACCACTTTTTCCATTTCTTTAAATATTCGGAGCAATGACCAAACCACAAATGTATTTTTGCATTATAATAATCTTTCTTTGCTCAAATGCATAGAACAGCACAGCTTTAAACTTTGAATAAAGAAGAGTGACAGATGCAGAGCTATGCTACAGTGCCGACCGCATAGTACCCTTCCAGGGTATTGTGGGGTAAAACATGAAGTTTCAGCAGTTGTGTGCAGCATGTGCTGGAGTTGTGTGGTGTTTTGATAATGCTTGCATCAAACCTGAAAACAGCTAAGTTTACACAAGATGAGGAAACACAGATATATCTGTGTATAGTTTCCAGTACCTAAAAAAAAATAAATGAATTAGCTCTCACCAGCAGCACACACAAAGTCTATACCTTAGCTTGTGCGCTGAATCTGTATCTGTGAATCCATCAAAAAACATTATATAGCTATTCCTATTGTTAGGCTGTAAACATGCAGTATGAAGTGCCATAGCCAGTCCATTTGCTATGGAGATGAAAGAGGACTGCATTTATATTTATTAGAAATGTCTGTAATGCGTATAACATGTCTTTTTTATGAATGTGGATGGTGTTAACATAGACGAATTAACCCATAACCCATATATTTTCTTCACATTTAAGCAGTTGAATGTTAAATTGTAATACCTGTTTTTATTTTTTTCTTTGGGCTCAATTTTTACATTATTAGCAGCATTTCTGTTTTCAGCCATCTTACTGCATAAATCTGTTAAAACTTTCTCTTTTCTTTCTTTCATTTTTTTTAAACTTGCTTAATCCAATTCAGATTCTAAGGGTGCAAAGGCCTCTTCTCCCATTATCACATACAAGTCAATAATCAATCATGGACAGATCAATTACAGGACAGACATATTCCCATTCTTACACTGAACCAGTTTTGAGTGTAGACATAGGAGGACATATAAACTCTACTCAGCCACTGACCAAACCAGAAACTTGATCCAGTACAAAGAAAGTGTGACTTTGTAATTAAAAACTGCATGAAATAATTTGGTACATTCTATTTTTAGCACCAAATATCTGCTTAGCTCAGCTAATTATTGCCAGTACCTGCCAAATTGGTATACAGTCTTGGGGTGGTGATCGGTGGCCAGGAGTCCTTCAGGAACCATGTAGCTATGGTCTCTCAGTCTTTCAGATCCACTCTGTACAATATGCAGCACAACTCCCAGTCCAGGCGTTAGTCTTGTCACATCTCGACTACTACAACTTTCTGCCTGTAGGAGTACCAGCATGTGCCACTGTAGCTAATTCAAAATTCAGCCACATATCACTCCTCAGTTCTGGTCACTACACTGGCTTCCTGTAGTGGCATGTATTAAGTTAAAATACTTCAGAGTAGTCAATAGGTCAGCACCAACATTACATCTATACTGTATATTGCCACACATGTGTGTTTAGGAGACAACTAAAGGGTTTGAATACATGTGATTCCATGCCAGACCAGGGGGTGGCGAAGTGCACTAAGTTTCCCTCTCGATCTTTTGCAGACCATTCTTGGGAAATCCCGCCTGACTCTGGGGCAGCCAATGACGTCACTTCCGGTTCCGGTATTGATGACATCACTTCCTTCACTGGTCTTTAAAGCCGCCATCATGTCTCAAGAGAATCAGTTCTGTTTTGGACTCTGTTGTATGAGCATGTCTTGCTTATTTAATCAGTTTTGCAGCCGGGAACAATTATACGGGTGGCTGCCCCAAACCTTCTCAACGTTTCATGGTCGTTATTGTGACAATATATATGTATATATGAAGAGACTTCTGAGATCCTATGCACTTGTGTCTGCTGTTGAATGGCATCTGGCCCTGCCACAACTGCAGGGTATCAAATCTCAGTCCAGACTCAGCTCCTGACTAATCAAATGAGCTGCCCACCTGCATTGGAAATTATGAGTTCCTCAATGTGTTTAAGAAGCATATGAAAACTTTCATTTGGCAAATTTCTGTCTAGATTTTGTAACCTATGACTTATAGTTTGCTTATATTTTGTTCTGAGCTCTTCACTTGTGATGACCAATATTGTACCTTTGTCCTGTAACACTTGTTTCCCCAAACAGTTCCCCAGACTGATGTTTACTTGATTATGTTGACCTCTTTTATAAGATGCTTTGGATAAAAGTATCTGCTAAGCAAATAAACATAAATGTATTATTGCTGCTTTTGATTAGGTGACAAAAAAGTCAAAGGGACAGGTGTGTAGGATGTAGTCACTGAGAAACATTTTGCACCTAAGAAATAATTAAAAAAAAAATGATTACCTATACAATTTGGTGGGTCAGGTTGCCAAAAGAAGCGGTTGTCAATTTCCACACATGTGATCTTGGATGCTCCCTGTAACAGATACCCGGGGTCACAGTGGAATACGACATAGTCACCTGGCTCCCGGCTGTCCCCACTGCGTGTACCATTAATTGGTGTTCCGGGGTCATTGCAGGAGGTGGCTGTAGATACTGAAAAAAAAAAAAAGATTTTTTTTGCATTTTTTATTTAACTAGAACACGGTCGAAACTTGAGTCTAAAGGATAATTTCAATATTTGAACGATGGAGGACCAATTTAAATTAAGTGATATGAGCTCTACATAAAAAGTGTTTCAAAGATTATCTTCTTGATTTTACAGGACAAGAAACAGTCATTTCAATTATTTAAAGGATAAATGTTTTGTGTTACCTGAAAACTGCAGTGCAAAGCCTTGTTTGCTGGTGAAAAAGTCAGTATTGAACTGCAAGGTGACTGAGTTAAATGTGCTATGAATATCAGAAGGAAGTACTGAGCCACTCAAATCTCTCAGAAGAATTCCACTGTCCTGTGGACCATCCCATATCTTCAGAACATCATGGACCTCCTCCGTGTGAAACACTAGGAAGTGCAGCCTGTAGTGGTAAAGAGAAGAGCGAAAAATAATCTTAAAAACAAACTAACCACAAAATTGGTTTCATGATTTTAAAAACAGTACTTTTTGGTATGATTAAATAATGCTGAATTCTCGCCAACACGAATGGCATCCTGAGAGACCTATAGCAATGTTAAAAAGAGCAACTGCAAATTTATGTTATATTTGTTTTTTGTTTTTTATTGCAACATCAAATCTGCTTATATTATATACAGTACAAAAATGGTTTACTCCACTCATAAATTATTCTGGTAATGTTAGAGATCTATAAGATACTTTCCATTCTGAAACAAAATAAACAAAGCCTTCTGCTAGAACAGCTATGTGGCTTTTATTTAATCTTCTTGAAACCTTCAAAGGCTGGCGTGAATAAAGCCACCGTGAAGTGCTAATTAAATGCAAGTCCATTAAATAGATTAACTCTTTTTAAAAATAATTTTTTTATTTAAATTTTATAATTAGCAATCTTGAGTTTGTATAAAAATAAATTTTCAATTCTTACGATAGGTCATGCATTAATGACCTTAAGTCATCTGGAATGACAAGAGGAGCAATAAGTGAAAGTTTCAAGCAACTTTAAACAAGGGCAATTGAAAGTATTTTTTGATGCATTGCACAGCCTTGAGGGTGTTTCATTTGGTGCATCCAACAATCAATTTAATTAAGAATCCACAAGGGTGGAAAGGTAATTCTTACAAGTTTCAATCTGTTACTGTAAGAGCCAATTTCAGAAAGTTAAAGTTTTGAGTTAAACTCATATTAATGTTTGCTTAATTTGAATAGAATATAATTTCTTCCATAGTCATAGACAATGGTATAGTCTTTTCCCCCTATAAGTTAGTAAGAGATAGAACCTTCTTGCTATAACTGAGAAACAGTGTGATAATACGTTCAGTTTTGATTAGAACAGGTCCCAGCAAACAGGGACTTGAAAGGCCCATTTTCAAGTTAGAAATGGGATAAGCATACAGTTTTCTGACCGTTTTGAAATGGTTCAGAAATTATAAGTGATTAGTAACGATTTAAGATGTAACAAGATTAAGCTTAGAACTGAATTTTTCTTATTATAAATGTTTACTTTTTTTTTGCTATTTTAATTT